>NC_092635.1:1235000-1535000 GCF_039555335.1 Amphiura filiformis | reverse complement strand
TCATAATATTTCACAACGAACCTTATAACATTTTTTATTTTTAGCAGCAGAATGTGTTACTATGGCTACCGGTCATGGAACATGAGGCTACAGTCATATTTAAGTTTACAGTCATAATCAACGTTTAAAGCGTGTAAAATATCAGAAATATTGTGCAATTTTCTGGAAAATCATCAACTTTAGCTCAGTTGTAACTTTTGATGTGCTGAACAAATTTGGAGTAAGGGCCAAAATTATTTCCCTCCAAGGTGGCCGTCAAATTCAAATTGGCCGCCACAGAGTAAAATTACAATTTCTACAAATTTGACTTCTGTGAGCTGGTAATTTTTTGGCCATTTTGGAAAGTTAAAAGTAGATCAAATTAACAAAGTTTGTATTATTACGGTAAACAGATATGACAAAGTGACAAATATTGTTATAATTTTACTCAACAGTGGCCATTTTGAATTTGGCCCTTACTCCCGATTTGTAAAGCACATTAAAATCTACAACTGGGCCAAATTTGGTGCTTCTGGAAAAATGCACAATACTTTCAAGCTTGTGCAGCACTATTATCGCCTCTGCTGCAATATCGGACGTATCGATGTCAAAATTAACGTTCCGCATTCAAAATAATTATCGATAAATTAACAACGCAGATTTTTTGCAACATTCTCGAAAACAGAAATAGAAAGCAAATTTATAATTCTACGCTACTCAAATTTGGTACACTCACCGGAGCGCTACCGGCGTCTTCAGCGGATGTTATTGCTCTTGTTGCTAGTGATGTAGTACTAGGACACCTCCGATGACGTCACATGTGTTGATGACGTCAAACTTGAAGATGTTATGCCACCCCATTGGTTCTGGGGGGTCAGCAGGTTGTCCCAGACAGGGAGACTTGGAGAGCGTAAAAGTGTTAGAAAGGGAGTCCAAGAACTTCCCTCGCAAGGTCTTGGAAGCAATCCATATCAGAACTAAAAGACCCAGACTGAACCGTGACAAAGGGTTGGACCCCGGAACAAAGGGGCGGCACAACATCTTGAGGTTTGACGTCATCAACATCTGTGACTACATCACTAGCAACAACAATCTTCAGAGCAATAACATCCGCTGAAGACGCCGGTTGACCCGGTGAAAGCACTCCGGTGAGCATGGTGAGTGTACCAAATTTGAGTAGAAATATTAATTTGCTTTCTATTTACGTTTACCGCTACGTATGAATATACATCATTCTCGAAAACGTCATTCCAAAAATGGGCTTCTAAAATTCAATCGATACTGCGTGGTTTTAAACGGGGCAAACATTTGAAAAAAAAACTAACATGAACACGTTTTTTTTTTTTTTTTTATGGTGCGTCAAAGGAAGTAAATGAAGGATATTCAAACGAATTCTAACAATTATGTTTAAACATACCAAAATAATGTAAAGCTTTATCCAACGCACCAACATTTCTCTTACTGGGATGTTCAATTGCTGAGATTTTAGAGAACAAGTTAATACGTCTGTTATATATCACGTTTCTTGTATGTAGTATCCTTTTAAATATGCTTTTCTGAATGGATTCTGTTGCAATTAGTGGTGGTTAAACCCGTTATTTCTCTTGCAATGGATTTAGTGAAATCATTTTATTCAACCTTGAATAACGTGTTGTCGTATTACACAGATCCCAATGACATACGATTAAACACAACAGAAGGAGTAATTGAGTTTCGGAATCAAGGTCGATGGATGACCATCTGTGGAGATTTTTGGAGTGATACCAACGCTCATGTTGCTTGCCGGCAATTAGGATTAGAGACGGGATTTCCAAAATACATCCTTTCAAAGAGGGCACACGGGGATGCTGCCGTATCGGATTAACTGTTTAGGGGAAGAAATGTTCATCTATGACTGCCCAGTTGAACTTCTGCAAGAAGATTGTGTGATTGGCACCGCTGCTTTAGAATGCCAAATATTACCAGGTAAGACGACGTAACTCTGGTTGGATTAGAGAGTTTTAGATTTGATTTGTTCGGGTTGTGACAACCCTGGATAACCCAAGAAAGCCTCTATTGAAGCTTATTTCCATTGGGGTCCATTTGAACGCCGGGACGGGTTAGGAACAGTCAGGGGTTAACACCCTACTCTTTTCGAAACTGGCTGCGAGATACATGTACAGGTATGCCTCTCTGCACACGGGACCGACGGCTTAACGTCCCCTCCGAAGGACGGAGTACTTTCATGATTCATTTACCCAATTCTAAATGAACCATGGGAGAGCGGAAGTCTGAATTTAATCTACAGATGTTGCTAATTAATTTCAGACTTTTTTTTTTCCAAGTCAATATCCCAGCAAATCGCCACCGCCGGGAATCGAACCCGGGACCTCATGCACTAAAGGCAAGTACCCTAACCATTGCGCCACGCTCTCCCTTGTTAGTTACAGGTCTTATTATATTCAAAGTAAAGTATTTTGCGGCATGTCGCTGCATGCAAAAGAAATCGGCCCAAATAACGCTATGACCACCAGATTACTGACAATAGGACAGGGCGCCACCACATAAGCGTTGGTTGATTGTGTGTCATCATGCGATACATACGTACGTACAAACGTGCGTATTAACGTGCAATGTATGCTGTCTCTCCATTGGTTACCGGTAAAACAGAGAATTATTTACAAAATCATTCTATATGCATTTAAATGTCTAAATAACCAGGCCCCTACATATCTCACTGATCTTGTCCAGCTACTTCAGGATGCAGCTACTGGCGGATACAGACACAGACTTCGTTCTTCTACTGATGCAACAAGACTTGTTGTTCCTCGATCTAAAAAACGAGTCGGAGATAATTCGTTTGTTGTTGTTGCACCTCACCTTTGGAATAGTCTCCCCGTTGACATCAGGGAATCGGCGTCTGTGTCAATATTCAAAAAATGCCTGAAAACACACTTGTTCCAGAGTTAATTTTTCTGCATTTCTTTTTGTTTTCTGTATTTTGCTTGTATGTTGCTTTATTGTGTTTTTGTCGCTTTTGTAAGGCGCCGTGTGCTCCGTAGAGCGCCCTATAAGTATTGTAATAATAATAATAATAATAATAATGGTCGGCGAATGGCGTATGGAAAATCGCAATCTATTTAATACCTCTGCGTGAACCCGCTTGCGCGTATAATATACGCCGTATTTATGCTTGAGTCACTTTTTAGCTCTTTTTACATGTGTTTTCGATAACATATCAAAAATCAAACAACTGCACTTTGAACCCTTCTACAGTTTGGGTATTTCTATTATTTCATTATTATAGAGCTTCGATTATACAATAGTGAAAACGAAGACAACAATAGCATTGGACGATTGGAAGTCCGACTCAACCAGCACGATAACGGAACCTGGGGATCTATCTGTACACAGGACCTTACTTTCAACATAGCTAAGAAAATGTGCCAACTGTTGGGATTCAAGAATGTTTTACGCTTAATTGACTTGCCACCGATTGATTCATTCTACCCGATAAATCTAGAGCTATTTAGCTGCACTACCGGTTCCTTGCACTCAATACTTAATTGTGACGTCAGTAATTGGGGTGAAGCCACCTGTGATCACAATAAAGACGTTGGTTTGGAGTGTTTTGCAGGTAAAATATTCACATTATTCAGCTAAAATAATGACAGATTTTGTCATAGACCCGGTCATAGTCTGCAGTGTGCTTCATTTATCACTTATCATCCATAATCTTTCGCGCAATTAATAATACCCATCCCTAATTGACGTGTTGATATTGGGAATGATCATGTTAAATTTTGTAGTGACATAAACAAATAAGTGCGTTTACGCGGTTGCGTCGCCAGCGTAGGGATAAATCGCTCTTCTACGCGTGTACACACGCCCCGTGGGATAAGGTTATCGCTCGCGATTTGAATCTGTCACTACAAAATCTAACAATGGCGTTATACTCTCAGACGCGACACAGTATAGAATCCAAATTGGACTGTTTTTGTTATTTTAAATCCATCAAATTATTTTCCTAAAATGCCAATCACTTATGTAGCTTTGAAGACAAACATTTAAGACGAAATTAATTTTGGGTGATATTTTACAGTTACCTTTTCTTGCCAAAAACTACCTTTCCATCAAGTATACTTTTTTTTGTATGCTGCTCATGGAAATTCAAAGCAGTGTGAATAATTCTATTGCAAATAGTCGTGTGTCAAAAGCCACTTTGACTGGACTAGAAAGGCAAATAGAATTAAATATAATTAGAGGAAAAAAGAGAGTAGAGATGAATATACATGCGAGAGAGATACATGTAACTTCTTCTTCTTCTTTGTGGTGCTGCACATGTGCACAACGTCCCTTTTGGAACTAGACGAGCAGGAATATTGGAATTTGGGGAGCTGCACAGATTTGGTGGATGTTACAATCTAAATGCGGATAGGTGTGCGCCGTTCGGCAGCAACTGGCCTAGTTGATGCGATCTGATTGTGATGATTCACCATTGCAGCGAAATTACAGCGCTTTGAGTCCTCTAAGATCTGGAGAAAGGCGCTTTATAAATCCAAAATTTATTTATTTATTAATAATGGTGTGCTCGTGTGTTGTGCTTAGTCATTGATGTTGAAGTCTTGTACTTTAATTAGGTTGCTTGCTGCTGTTTTAAACTGCATAACTATATTCTATGATTTGATTATTGGTTAATGATTGTCCTGTTCTTTTACAGGTTGTCTAGCTCCAGTTCATCTAAATTTAACTGTTGGAAGTACAATAAATGTCGCATCTCCTGGGTATCCACGGTCACCTCTATTCACAGACTGTACCTGGTACATATCAGCAATGCACGATGGATACGCGTTTGTAACGCTTAGCTATTTCATTCCGCAATCCGATAATGATATTATGACTATAGCAAACGAGCCCGACTTTATATTTCGACTGCATGGATATCATGAGGGTACCCTCCCCATTTTATGTCAGGTCGTTGTCGATAAGTCTTGAAACAGATAATTATGAGTTGCCCAGTCACTTCAATATAACCATCCAATGGGCGATTGGCGAAGGTAAGATTTTTTAATAACTTATCCTACACTAATCAAAGCATGTTTATAATATCATATAATAGTTCAATAAAACTTTATACTGACATTAAGGGGTACTACACCCTGTGGTAAATTTGTGACTATTTTTGCATTTTCTCAAAACATAATAACACGCTGGTTACAAAAGTTATGCATATTATTGGGGCAAGGAATCCAATTACTACACTGAAATTTCAGTGACTCAAGACAAACGGTTCAGTATATATGATAGGAAATGAGGTACATCCTAGCGGTACCTTATTTCTTATCATAAATAACGAACCGCTTGTCTTGGGTCATTGAAATCCCACTGTAGTAACTGGATTCCTTGCCCCTGTAATATACATAACTTTTGTTACCATTGTGAATTAGTTTTTGAGAAAAATGCAAAAATGGGCATACATTTATCGAGGGATGTAGTACCCCCTTAAGGTTACTATTGCTTTCTATATTTAATGTTACCGACATTAAGATTACGCTTGCTTTCTTGCCCTGCGGGGCTCTTATATTGGGGTTCCCACTTGGAGTGTTCAGTCGTATGGGAGTTTTCGTCCTCGGACCTCCTGGTCCGGTGGATTTGTTTTTTATTTGATACTGGGGCCCAGTATCAACAAAAACATCAAGGCCGCAGCCTTAGACTCCCATACGACGACTAATCACTCCAAGTGGGACCAAGAAAGCAAGAATAAACTCAATGGTGACGGGCTGTCTCTACTGGGTGACGGGGTGTCGTTGTTTTTCTGTACCCCTTAATTTCATTCATTCTTAAGGTCCTGCTCTCTATCGGGGCTATTTTATATTTTAAGCTTGTTTCCATGTACGCGTGCAGCACAATCTTGAATAATATTGTGTTTGAGCAATCTTTTCTTTGAGCTAACAAGCTTTATATTAGCGCTGTAGTGAAGAGACTGGGTTAAATATTTTTTGAAATGTAGCCTGCTTTTCTCAATATAAACATGTCAACTCTGTATATGTTGAAGTTAAAGGCTTCAAAAATGAAACTCAAATAAGATTGTGAATATTTTGAAACTCAAATAAGTTAAGAGAGGAGTAAAGGTGACTGACTAAAATTAATGATATTTAAAAAAAAATTGTACAAAACATTTTAAACATGTCAGCAAATTGACATATTCATTACAATACAAAGCGATTTAAAACGCATTAGTGAAATCAGTGATCCAACCTTCAATAATGGATTGTTGTATTACACAGATCCCAATGACACCCGAATAGTGAACGAAACAGAAGGGGGAATTCAGTTTCGTAACCAAGGACGATGGATGGCCATCTGTGGAGATTTTTGGAGTGACACTAACGCTCATGTTGCTTGCTGGCAAATGGGATTTTTGACGGGGCTTTCCAAAATGAATCCTTTCAAAGAGGGCAGCCGGAGGATGCTGCCGTATCGTATTAACTGTTTAGGGGATGAAAAATACGCATATGACTGCCCAGTTGAACTTCTGCAAGAAGATTGTGTGCTTGGCACCGCTGCTTTAGAATGCATAAAGCTACCAGGTAAGGGGACGTGTAGACCATGGGACAAGGCTTGCTAAGTGCTTCAGAAAGTAGTTTTCGTTCTCCCTTTCTGGGTAGAGGATGGTTTATACATGAAAATATAGCTATTATATCACTGATCAATAATATAACATTTCCCACTTTCAAAAGTTGCACGTTACTGTGTAATTTAGGAGTTATTTGGGGTTAAAAAATGTGTTTTTGTGATTTTTTTCCATTTTTGCCCAAAAATGTCAAATATTAAAATAGCTGTAACTTTCAAAATAAATTGAGTAGAAATTTCATTTCTATTGTAGATGTTACATATTACATGGATGTCTAACACTGGTGAATAAAAATGTCACAGCACAACTCTAAAATATAAAAAATGGCAAAAACCATATTTTTGTGCTATTTCGGCCATTTTTGAGCTAAAATGTAATTTTGCATGGGGAAAAAAATTAATATAAATTTTATTGATTTAAAAAATATGTCATTATGTCAACCTAGTTATTCTGAACAAAAAGTTAGTGATGGTGAATGTCTGTGACCTATAGTTTTTGATCTATGGCCCTTTCAAATTCATATATGGACTAAAATAGCATGTTTTTGTTCAATATTTCCAATATTACGCCAAAAATGGTCCTTTATGGCCATTTTAACCAACTTGTTAGTTTTTGGAAAGTGGGAACTTCACTTAATAATATGAACATGTAATTTTACTTTAATGTTAAGCTATTTCAAGATCCACTAGTATGCCCACTACCGTGGTAGCACCAATTTTATCTACTTTCAATGCAGTAAAATGATGACTAAAATGATTTTGCTGCATTGAAAGTAGTAAAATTGACGATATAATTGCTTCTGCCATGGAAACCGAAACATGGATCTACAACTAGCTTAAAATGAAAGTACTATAATATATCCATAATATATGTGAAGTTCCCACTTTCCAAACACTGAAAATTTTGTTAAAATTACAAAAAGTACCATTTTCAGCCTAATATTGGAAAAATTGACAAAAACATGCTATTTTAGTCCATATGTGAATTTGAAAGGGCCATAGATCAAAAACTATAGGTCACAGACATTCACCATCATTAACTTTTTTGTTCAGAATAACTAGGTTGATATAATGACATATTTTTTAAATCAAGAAAATATATATTTATTTTTTTTCCCATTTTTAAATTACATTTTTAGGTCAAAAATGGCCAAAATAGCACAAAAATATGGTTTTTGCCATTTTTTTTATATTTTAGAGTTGTGCTATGACATTTTTATTCACCAGTGTTGGGAATCCATATGACATGTAACACCTACAATAGAAATGAAATTTCTACTCAATTTATTTTTAAAGTTACAGCTATTTTAATATTTGAAATTTTGGGCAAAATGGAAAAAAATCACGAAAACACATTTTAACCCCAAATAACTCCTAAATGAGTAAAGTAAAACGTGGGAACTTTTTGGATATTAATTCAGACATATATTTACTCTTGATTTGTTATGTTTTTATGTTCTGCCCAAGAGTGGACTACGGAAGTGAAAGATAAATGCCCATGTCCCATAGTCTAGTGTAACTCTTTTTGGATTAAGGATTTACAGGTCTTATTATATTCAAAGTTAAGTTCCAAGTAGAGTTTCGTCCATTATCAAAATACAGTGACATCATATAGGTTTCCCCTCAAAAAGTGATGCAATGTGAAATGTTCATGTTATACTTAAGGCTAGGGCATTTCAAAGAATACATCTTGTGTTGTAAAATAGCAATTGGCTATTGATATAATGGGACTTGACAGTGCTTGGTATAAGCAAATGTAAACATAATACTACACAGTAAACAGTGTTGCTGTGGAAGAGCTAATGTACTTACAGTCTATTTCCTACAAAGGAAGGAAATTGCGAACCAGAAGTATTGTAGTCAATGTACTACATGTACTAGCCAGTATTATCGGAGAAGATTCAAAATACACTCATCTACTCTAGGTTCCAGAGTAAAAAAATTAGTACAGCTTGTCTGAACGCAGTGCGATAATACTCATACATATGAGGGAGGCACTTATAAGGAAGAAGAAAAAGATCTAGTTAAAGTCAAAGTGCGTACCTCTTCCAAGAAAGAAACATTTACTTCTGTCGACTCGCTCAAGTCTGGTTTATGAAACAACATATCTGTCAATGTAAGTGGAAACATGAGGACAATTGCAACGCAAGCCTGTTTTTCATTAGAAATTGTGTGCAAGGTGAAAAGAGCATCATTTTGGAGATCAAATGTGCGAGGATTTTATGCAAAGTCTTCAGTGGACTTCGCTGAACAGTAATTTTCGCAGGACAGGTGAATCAGTGGATACATCAAGAGCAATGAGAAATAGAACTTTACAATCTACATCAAGAAGAAGACTGCTGGATAAGTACAATTACCAAAGAGTGTATTTGTTTGTTTGTATGTATGTATTTATGTTGACTCATGATATTATTGTGAAATCATACTTAACCTTTGATTAAAATATCAAAATATTTAATTAGTGTCTTTTGTTGTGCATTCTGCAGTGGATTTGGGGAAAAGGTGTTTTCACTGGTATTAAAAACGAAACGCTTTTATTTGAAGTAACAGCATTTATATCGGCCTATAATGTAATATAATTAAGTTGACTTTTTAGGGGGATTATGCTATGAATCTGTGGGTACTCCATTAATAAAGTGACATGTTTGTGCGGCCACAACTTTAAACATTGAGGTATTTCTGGGGCAAAAGGTGGGGACAACTGCTACAAAAATGTGACCGTCCAGGTCGAAACGCTCGTAAAGTCGGCCCCTGATCAAATTTGTTTTCTTCCGTGTTTAGAAATATATATCATAAGCTTTACAATGATATATCATTTGACTTCAAACGATATCCAGAAGCGGAGTTATAACTTGTTAAACTTTGCTCCTTCAGTAAAAGGGTACATTATTTTGCACTACTTATTTCTTTTTTTTTCCACATTGCTAGCATTAAATATCAAATGGTCATAATTGGCGGTCACTTCAAATCATCCCCAACTGAACGAGGTTCAGGAATGTCCTCTCATTGTTAATTGTTGGTTAACCCACCACTTGCACAGGATTTAGCCAAAGCAAACAAAGACTTGCTACACATAAGTATAAGCTTATTATCCTCTTCAACAATAGGATTAAAGATTGGTGTTTGACTGGACTAAAATGAGAAACATGTCGGACAAATATTAGGGACATATGAATACAACCTCTGAGCATATTTTTCACCGTAACTCGAACTACAATTTGCCGACTTTACGAGCGGTTTGAGATGGATGGTCACAAATGATGCAAAAAAAGTTAGGTCTTTCGAGGAGAATTCATACAAATGGATTTTGTGGAGGGTAGATGCTAATGCACAGCATAGCCCAGCATAGCACAGCCGGTGCAGATGTTACTCGCTATTGGTGACGTGAACACTTATCAACATAGCCTCGCACATTTATATAACTCGGCCGTGAAAACACTGAAAAGGTTTTGACCTATCTCCAGTTTGATATGTTTTATTATTTCATTATTTTAGAGCTTCGATTAAACAATAGTGAAAAATGGAGGCGACAATAGCAGTGGGAGACTAGAAGTCCGATTCGACAAGCATAATAACGGTTCGTGGGGATCTATCTGTACACAGAACCTTACTTTCAACATAGCTGAGAAAATATGCCAACTGTTGGGATTCACGACCGTTTCACTCTTAATTGACTTGCCACCTATTGATTCATCCTACCCGATTAATCTAGAGCTATTTAACTGCACTACCGATCCCTTGCACTCAATACTTAATTGTGACGTCAGTAATTGGGGTGAAGCCATCTGCGATCACAATAAAGACGTTGGTTTGGAGTGTTTTGCAGGTAATGAAATATTCACATTACAGTGTACTTTACATTGCAGTGTGCTTTAATTATCACTTATCATCCATAATTTTATCGTGCAATCAGTAATACCCATTCCCAATTGACGTGTTATGATTGGGAATGTTCATCTGACAGCCAGTTAGTAATAATTTGTATGCATAAGTCACAGGCGTAATTTTGTTATGGTTCTTCTGTTTCTTGGCACAAAAACTGACACATACAATATTTCGTCAGTTTTCTTAAGGGCTCGGTCACCCACCTTTGCCCAGTATTTTTTGTGGGACCTGCGAGCATATCAGACACACCAACTTGCATTCTGCACACGAGGAATGTTCTGATGATATCAAATAATTTCGATTAAAAATAATTCCGATATAATACAAATTTTACAGCAAATTATCGAAAATTGACATTTAACAGTCCTCGAAGTAAAACTTGGTAGACTTTATAAATCTACTGCTACGTACTTAAAGTATATGTAGCTGGGATGAAAATCGACCATCATGTGCAAATTTTGACCTTTTGTATTGAAGATATACAGGGTGTCCCCAAAAAAAGAGGCCCCTCATTGCGCTCTCTTTTATTTCAATCGGCTCATAACCTTTGAAGATATACCCTTTCAAAGAAATGTATCCGTTTTTCACTCTGTCGACGGAGGAGGTTTGGCTACTTCAAAGATTGAAAAGGGCATATACCATGCATGAATATAAAACATTCCTCGATGATAACTTTATAAAATAACAACTTTATTTTAGGGAATGGGCTTTACCGGTGGGCTTATGGGTTATGGATTTTGTTTAGTGTCATTAATTTGGGCGAAATTGATGTGGGATGGGACTTCTTTAGCTATACTTGCAATTACTTTCTTACTTTATTGTTTCTTGCTTTCTTTTTATTGACATTTTTTAAGTCATTTCTCTTTTTGGAATAAAAGGTAGCCCTGAAAAGGGCTGTTTAGTTTGTCTTTGGTTCTTTTGAAGTTAATTTAATGTGTTGCTCTGCCCTCTACCTGGTTGCCTCCTTGACGAATACAGGTTTCAGCCCTAGTCCTCATTGCATCAATTGCGTTGCGTACCATCCTTGTGCGCCGGATACTTGTAAATATGGCAGTAATACGTTTGCAAAGATCTTGGAGTTTGCCACAAATGAAGAAATCAAGTGGTGTGAGGTCTGGTGATCTTGCAGGCCACTCCACAGCATGACACATCCCAACCACTCTGTTTGCTACTCGTGGACAGAGTGAAAAAACGGGTACTTGTCTTTAAAAATGCATATCTTCCAAAGTTGTGAGCCGATTGAAATAATTGTTTTGGTTTATTAAAGCTAACAATTGAAGGTTTCTTTACATACCAAAATATATTTGATCAACTTTTCAGACAAAAAGAGGGCGCAATGAGGGGCCTCTTTTTTATGGGACACCCTGTACATGATTGTCGGCTTTTCTTCCTAACAACATTTAAGCAAATTAGATTTATAAAGTTTACATTGAAGACTGTTAAATGTCAGAATACAATTTGTGTATCTGATGTGCTCTCAGGTCTCACAAAAAATATTATTACAACGGTAGACCAACCTTTCATGATGTTTTGCAACCAAATTACTTTGCTTAAATTCGGGTATGCTGACCTCGAATATTTTGTCTGCCAGGCTGTACGCGAACTAAAATAGGACCCACCCCATACCCCAATAGGATCATACAGGGGGAAATTAAACATGCTCCAAATTCACTGCAAATGTAACAATTGTGCCCTTTGGACCCGTACTTCTTATAAAAATTAAGGCAGATTGCTCTACAAGTCCAAAGGTATCAGGAAAATAGTTCGAAATATCTGCGATGTGAAGTTCAGAAGAAATATGATAAATAAAAACAAAGGCCATTGCATCCTACAGACTTTTTAACTATTTGCTGTGTAGCATATGAACCAGACGTCGCAGATAGTAAAACTAATCTTTTTCCGGAACCTCGAAGATTGACAAACAATTTGCCTCGCACAGTGTCATCGACCCTATATCTTCATGGCATAAATCGCCATGGTAGGTTAAATCCACAGCCACAATTGGCCATTTGGTTCAGACCTTTGAAGCTCTTTGAGACGAAGAATTAGTCGAGGGACATGACTAAGGCTAGTCACAATAGCCGGGTAATTGATCTTGGTTGTGCGTGAATAAGCTTGTATACCCCATTGAGGTCAATGGTCATCGTCGCCGACTTTTATACTGCCTAGTAGTGAGTGCAGCTGTACTACACGCTGTAGTACCACGCTGCACGCTATAGGACCAACGCAATATAAAATATTTTTGGTCAAATTTTGAGTTCAAAGCGCACGGCCAATTTTCAAAGCGCTTTCTAGCGACTATCATATCTGTTCAACACGTATTTTCAAGTGTATGAGACCACATCTGGTTTCTTCAGAAAAAATCATTTACGGGAGATATTCGTCATTTTCTAACCCGGTATACGAAGATTTTCGTCTGATATCAAAATCGTGCATAGCAATTCACGTGTATCGATCCCGTGTATTCATTTTAGTGTCTCTGCTGCACCAAATAATTATTAGCCAGGCGGTGTCGGTGTGCCTCGTTGGTTACGAAAATTGATATAACTTTGACTTTTGGCCCCTGTTCAACAAGCAAATCAACATTAGACCTCTTGTGTCTTCTTAACTATTGTTGTCGTATGCCAATGTATGCGCACAAAACTTGTGGGGCCCGTGTGGGCCAGTGTGGGTTTTTATTTGTGGGATAATGGTATCCAAATACTGCTTGACCGACAAAAGATTCAAATTCAGCATGTAGTCGTTTACAAAAATAAACTTATAAATAAATCATGTCGGATTTTGTAGTGACAGAATCGAATCAGTGCGTTTATGCGGTTGTGTCGCCAGCGTACGGACAAATCGCCCTTCTACGCGTATATGCCCCGCGGGATTCGGATAGCGCTCGCGATTTTAATCTGCCACTACAGCATCCAACATGGCGTTACTCAAAACAAAAGACACGAGACAGTATAGAATCCGAATTGGGCTGTTTTATTATTTTAAATCCATCAAATTATTTATCTGAAATGCCAATCACTGTTAAAGACAAACGTTAATTTTGACGAAATCATTTTTTCACGGTGATATTTTATAAAAGTGTATTTACTTTGTGACTATTATAATTAAATACGTTACAAATAGAACAGTAAATCTAAACAAATTAGTAGTGTCACTCACCACTAATGCAACATAATTTATTCACTTTTATATATTAAAGAGATGGAGCCTAAACATCATACCAAATTAAAATATACTTGGTGGAAAATTGATTCAATCATTTTAAAAACTATACCAACGTATTCATTTCGTCATAACGATTCAGAAACAATATAGTTTGTCATATCTTTGATGTACCGTTCTTAAGTTATAAGTAGAAATGTCATACGTCAAATTTTGGGCTCCGCCTGGGTCATCTTTGAAAGAATGTTCCGATCTCCTTAAAATGGGTCTCAATTGGCTCGTCCTAGAAAAACACTCGAAATTAAGAATAGTTTAAAATATCTTTGATGTTTTGTTACAGGGTAGCAGGGCGAAAAAAGGCAATAATCGTTGAACTCTATTAAACAACTTAAACAGTGCAAAATCCGTTAAATGATTTATTATGCTTGCAAGCCGAACAACTTAAGACCATTTTGATTAAAATTAGACAAATTTTAGTTTTGACCTCTGTGGAGCCCAACATTTGACCTTTGACCTTTTGATTTATACCTCAAGAACCGTATATCACAGGTATGGCAAACAATACATTTTCTGAATCCCTATGACTAAAAGAATAATTTGGTATAGTTTTTAAAATGAGTGGAGTAATTTTTAAATCTGACCCCTGTATGACCCTTTTACCGCCAAAAACTACCTTTCCAATAAATATATTTTAGTATACTTTTTGTATGCTGAAATTCACTGTTTACTGTATTTGGCCCTCGTAATTCAATACTCATGATTGTGTATTGAATATCACCGTTAATATGTACAATCCCGGGTACAATTCTGTATAGCACATTAGCACACAATAAGTAATAGATGGAATCCCCGACCTGGGGACACCGCAGTAATGGCGAAGTCGGTTAGGTATATACATGCGAGAGAGATACATGTAACTAGGTTCTATGATTTGATTATTGGTTAATGATTGTTATGTTCCTTTACAGGTTGTCCAGCTCCAGTTCATCTGAATTTAACTGTTAGAAGTACAATAAATGTCGTATCTCCTGGGTATCCACGGTCTCCTCTATTCACAGACTGTACCTGGTACATATCAGCAATGCACGATGGATACGCGTTTGTAACACTTAGCTATTTCCGCCCGCAATCCGATCATAATATTATGACTATAGCAAACGAGCCCGACTTTATATTTCGACTTCATGGACATCATGAGGGGTATCCTCCCCCATTTTATGTCAGGTCGTTGTCGATAAGTCTTGAAACCGAGAATTATGAGTTGCCCAGTCACTTCAATATAACCATCCAATGGGCGATTGGCGAAGGTAAGATTTTTTAATAAATTATCCTACATATCAATTTGTTGATTGAATTTACAACTGTTTGACTAGACTTCTCCGAAGTCCACTTGCCCGTTTAGTATACTTTGGCTATTACATTTGTGCATAAAACTCTGATTTATATTAATTGTGTGCAATTGATAGAATTTAACATCTGATCTTTTTAGTCACCGTACTCCCTCTATTTACTAGCTTCCCAAGTGGACTACTTACTTTGGGTAGCGGTTAAGATTCTTAACACGGGATTCTATGAAGAGTTGGGCCAATTTCTGGCCTAACTAAAATTTGCCATGATGTAATGCATCTTTAAATGGATCTGGCTTGTGATTGGTCGCCCAGATCTCGTTATGGTTTAAATCCTCCAAGCACGTGCCATTACCATTGATAACTACATCATACACAACTATGCGGCGCTTTGTGTACTAGGTGCATGAGCGCGTCTTGTACGTCCAGGCTTTGTGTCTGCGGTTAAATTGGATTGATAAACAAGTATGATTGACAGTGTGTGTTAGGGACTAAGTCCCCGGTCAAAGTCCTGTTAAAAAGGCAATGTACATAGTCGATTTTTAACTCGGGCTTTTTTAACTCGATTAATAACCTGCTACATTCTAAATCAGAATTGTTCAATATTGAAGTGCCATTATAATTATGCCATTATAATATGTTGCATTCAATAATATAAGCCTACGTATAGTTTACTGTTACTGTCACTAATATAATTATAATAAACTTTTTCATAACCATTATTAGTATTTTGATGTCATAGATATAAGTATAATTTCGAGTTCAACTGATGCGTTCATCATGATTAATAACATACGTTTATTTATCAAAAATCGACTATGGCATAGTCTACCATTTTTGCAGGCGAAAATAGTAACTTTTTGTCCTCTTTCATTTAATGACATAAAATGTTTAAAAAATTTAAATTTTTAAATTTTAGAACCTACATTTTGGTCAAACAATGTGCTTGGATAGGTATTTTTCAACAGATTTACCACATCCGTCTTGCTATAACATTGAATTGCGTTATTAGTTGATCTAATGGGGAAAAGTGTTTTGGGGGAAGTGTTAGCTTTCGTTTGATATTTTAAAAAAATCTTGATTGGATGAAGGGAACTCTGTGACATATTTTCCACTAGATCTCACACAGCTCTTATGATGATATGCACTCAACTATGTAGTATAACACAGACTGCGTACTAGGCTGGACACGCCGTGCTGGAAATTTCTGTGTGCTCGGGTGTATACATACCTACACACCTACATACACACATACATACACGATGCTTATATAGCGCTGCTACATAAAGAACGCAGCGCTGAACAAAAAGAAGAACCATAATACAAACAACAAATATGAGAAACTTGAGGCATGTATTTAAGACAAACAAAGTCTTAGAAATGTGGTAGACTCTCTGATGATGAAAGGTAGACTGTTCCAGATACGAGGAGCTGTGTATGAGAATGTCCTTTTTTGTTGAGTTATGCTCAGAGAGGCAAGTTGTGTCTGCGGCTGAACGGAGACCTTGACGGGTTGGAATGTAAAGAGAAATACATTGCGATAAGTAGTCAGGTGTCATCCCATTGAGGCATTTGAACACGAGCGCCAAGATCTTGAAGGTAATTCTATCCTCAACGGGAAGCCAATGTAGTTGTTGTAAATAAGGCGTGGCATGATCTCGTTTCAACGTTTGGCAAATAACTTTCGCGGCCCAGTTCTGGATCCTCTGTAATTTCGGGATGTCTGTTTTGGTTGATCCAAGAAGAGTCCATTACAATAATCCAGTCTGGAGAGAATAATAGCACGCGTGACGAGATGGCCGGTGTCATAGATAGTCCAGGAACCTACGTATACGCGAAATATTGCGGAGTTGGAAGTTTAAGTTTGTGCAGAGAGATTTTACATAAGACATGGACATTTGTGAGTCAAAGATGACACCAAGATTACGAACACTGTCACTAGGAGATATTGTAACGTCCTCAACAAGCAAAGATATAGGAGATATGTGGTGTTTCAGATGTGGTGATGTTATTACCATAAACTCTGTCTTGTCATCGTTTATCCTATTAAGCATGTTGTTATTCATCCAGTTCTTTATGGATTTGATGCATTCAAGCGAAGAAGCTGTGGAAACATGATCTTTTGGGTTAAAGCCAACATAAAGTTGTGTGTCATCGGCATACATAATTATGATACAATACACCAAAATGTCTTACAATACTACCTATAGGAAGAGTATAAATTGTAAACATTGAAGGGCCTATAATGGACCCCTGAGGTAGTACCCCATTAAAGTCACGCGGTAGCTGTGACCTTCAAGTTTTAAAAATAAGCGACTAATAAAGAAGACTAAGAAGATGTTCCGTGACACTATATGCACGTTGATCCATGATAATTTTCGCTGGTGCAATATATTTCTAAAATTATGCTGAATGTTACTTGCTGTCCAAAATTTAATCTTTTATAAACTAATTTTTATAAACACTAATTCCAAAAGTTACACCAATGCTACGGCCAATCATTTTTTGCCAATAAACAAACATTCTCGTTTCATGTCACCCGGTATTTCATAACCAAAATTACCGGAAACTAAATATCCAGAATTTTTGTTGGCTGCTACAGCCCTAGGCTAGCTACAAATTGCTTTCGCTCTATATCTTCAGTTTCCCTATCAAATATACCCTAGTATATTCTTAGGTCTCTTTATTTATAAAACGAATGCATTTTCATTGTGGTGATTTGGTTTTTTATTCCCTTTCCTTATAGCTTAGAATATTACTAGAATATGGACCTTATGTTCAAATATTTTCTCTAAACCACTGACTTTAAAATACTCACTTGTATATTTTATACATGTAATGTGTTGTTGATAGTAAGTCCTAATTTCGACATTACTCTAGCAAAAAGAAATTTCCTTATCAAATTGGAAGACTCTCTTGGAAAATTGGATTTTTGACGTGCCCGTGATCAGTGGCGGATTTAAGCTGTCAGCAAGTCAACAGGTGCTGACAAGGCCCCCTGTTATTTATTTATTTATTTATTTTTTTTGCTTTAATTGTTTTCTGCAAGGTTCAAATGTGCGGTGGGTAGAATAATACTGAAAAGGTTATAATGCCTGTGCATGCGAGAGGACATTCTATTTATGCCCGCATTTTATGATTCTTGAAAAGTTTCATTAAATTTTACCCGTTTTGGCGACAGCAAGAGGTCAAAGGTCAAGGGCCCCAGGGGCCCAAATTTAATATTTGGCAATACAATTTCAGAATCAGGACTACAAATTGGTACCTAGAGCATTACACATTCTCAAAATACAATGTTAGATATATTGCCGTGCTTCACCCGCAAATGTCATTGTAAAATCGAAAACAAAATATGCTCGGCTCTCTCTAAATTGTTATGCTTCTGCAGCAATCATATACGTAAATCAAAATTAACTAAGCCACTTGAATGCACATGCCTTCCTCACAGTGAGTTTGGGGCCCTCCAAATTTTGGCCGAGCCCAGGGCCCCCCAAAAGGCAAATCCGGCCCTAATGTGCATAGGCGTAGATCTTGGGTGTGGGGGTGGGGGATAAATCCCCCTTAGTTTCAAAATGGCAACATAAACTTGTCGCTAAACGGTTCTGGATTAAAGAATTTTTCACCCCCCAATAATGTCAAAATTCACGCGTACCAAAGTATTGGCTTACTATTCCTTGAGGTCAGATTATCTTACTATAAATAGGGGAATGTTGTATCTATGTATGTATGTATCTATGTATCTATCTATGCATGCACATAAAGGCTCCGTCAGTTTCGATCCCAATGTCACCAAATTCATACGGGAGATCGAGGAATATACGGAGACGGTAATGCGAAAATGTGGTTGAAAACGGTCAAGAATTGGCCTCAAAATCAGTGAAAATGTGGTCCGTTGCTATACTAGGTAAACAAAAAAAGGAGTTAGTTACTAAGCTAGCCCTGCGCGTCGCACGGGCGTATCTTATGCTTAAGCCGCTCGCGTAGCTGCAGCGATACCGCGCGGGTAACGCAGCACTACGCCATGGCACGCGTAAACGACGCAGAGACACGTAATGAATTATATTAACGACCGTAGCGTAATAAATACGGGAAAAAGATGTGTGTTAAAAAGTACAAACAACATGAAGAGGTAGGCCTACTATAAATAAAAAAAGAAAACCAAATGAGGACAAACAGTTTGTACGAGTATGTGAGTTAAGAAAAAAACTCTTCAGGAAATGTAAGAAAAAAAGCTATAATAAGATCAGGAAATTTAAATAAAAAGGCTATTAAACTGAGGACAGAATTAAATAAATAACATGAAAACGGGAAATCACAAGCTATGCAGCAAATAAAAAAGAAGCTAAAAGGGAAATGTAAGAAAGGACAGATTTAGAAAATAACGGGAACGGGATTGAATAAATAAAAACACATGGTCAACGGAAAATCGCAAGCTTAGCAGCAGAATTTTTTTTAAATGGAACAAAATTGGCCCATGTAGAAGAAACTAAAAAGAAAGAAAGAAGTTCAAATGGGAACGTAGGCTTAAGGAGGGTCAGGTTCAGATAAATAAAATTTACCGTTTCAATGATTCTACCTGTTCAGTAATTCCTCCTGTTTTAGTGAACGCTCTCCCATTTACTCACCTAGCGGGGACCCGCGCGTAGCGCGGGTGTCCCGCTAGTGATATTAAAAGTGATTCTGGACCTTAATCTGGGATTTTGTTTGCTTCTTGATTATCAAGCAAAAACAGAAAAGGAAATATTTCTTGTTCTTCAGTACTGTTTAAACACTCACAAATCTGTTAATCCCTCGATTTGGGTATAGAATAGTGTGAAATTGCAAATTTTCGCGCGCTTCGCGCGAAATTTACCAAATGTGGGCCTACATCAACTTTTACTTCAAATAGTATGAAATCGAATGAATGTTCGATGACTACGCGCACGTATCTCATAACATTGGGCCGAACCTATGATCACTACCAAATTTTGTCATTGCTCTCCTCCCAACAAAAAATCAGACACGCTCCTGATTTCGATTTCAACTCTTTACTATTGGCCCCCCGGATATTTTGCTGACAGGGCCCTTTTCCTTAAATCCGCCTCCAAGTCCGTGATAGAGGGCGTTTTTACTCTTTTCATCAGGTGCGATTCGCTAAACATACGACATCTTTATGTGGTGACCTCAATCACATGAGTCGAGTAAGCAGTCTGGTCCGACTGCCTGATCAGGAAATACTGCCGAATCAGGCTTTGGTAACCCTTCCGAATTTGACAGACTAAGGACTAAATTGTTCTTGGTAATTTTATAAAAGATCGGAGGAAATTTTACTTTGACACACATGAGCTACATGAAAGTTGACAATTTTTCACCGGGCGAAAAAAATTCCACCGGGAGGAAAATAATTTAAATAGCAAAACATTTGATTTAAATATGCAAATTACCTTTATTTTAACTAAAATTAATGAAAAAATTCTACTGATTGTACATCCATTGATAATTTTATATATTTTACCTACTTCTTACTTCTTACTACTTACCTACTTACCTACAAAACCAAGAAATAACGGTATATTAACGGCATTGTGGAATACCATATTGCCTGCGCAGGCAACATGCTGCATGACTCGGCAGTATTTCCTGATCAGGCAGTCGGACCGGACTGGTAAGAGTTGATGTGAATTATTCATAACCGATCGATACCTGCCTTGCCTCACTTAGTTGAGAGCAACAAAATTCTCTATAGGTTTGCGTGCCAATACAAAAACCGTGAATTTAGTGTCATCCCCTTGCCCCCGGTACTGGTCTCACATTGTCAGTATTTGTTCTTAAGCTTGCCAAGTCAGCGTCGTTCTGAATCTGATTCTGTGTAAATCTGAATAAAGTAAATATTCCTCCGTTAGAACCAGTTGGTGGATCAACATACATCAATAAATATTGGATGGTTTATCCATGAAGTGTCTCTCCGTTGGCTAAACGTAACTGGCGTAATTAAGAATTCGGACTGGGAGGTCAATTGTTGATTCGCCACGCCTTTGTGCTTCCTTTACTGCTTGTAAGGTATCGGCAACACTGGCTGAGCGAGATGGATTTAAATGAGGTTTTCTTGCGAGGTCAAATTTCATACTCTTAACTTTTGTTACTCTTTATCCCATAATTTTCCTCATTCTTCCGGCCCTGCTGTCTATCGGAGGTTAATTTATTATTTATTTTAATTTATAATTTAAGCTTGTTTCGCTATTGTATTAGAACAACATTGTTTCTTTGTAAGCCTGCGCCGCAAACTTGAACAATATTGTCTGTGAGCTAACACACTTAGCACTGTGTATGTTGAAGTTTAAAGCCAAATTGATATATTCATTACAATACAAAGCGATTTTAAACGCATCAGTGCAATCAGTGATCCAACTTTCACTAATGGATTGTTATTTACAGGTCCCAATGACATCCGAATAGTGAACGAAACAGAAGGGGATATTCAGTTTCGTAACCAAGGACGATGGATGGCCATCTGTGGAGATTTTTGGAGTGACACTAACGCTCATGTTGCTTGCCGGCAAATGGGATTTTTGACGGGGCTTTCCAAAAATAATCCTTTCAAAGAGGGCACCCGGAGGATGCTGCCGTATCGGATTAACTGTTCAGGGGAAAGAAAAATACGTATATGACTGCCCAGTTGAACTTCTGCAAGAAGATTGTGTGCTTGGCACCGCTGCTTTAGAATGCGTAAAGCTACCAGGTAAGTAGACGTGTAACTCTTTTTGGATTAGGGAATTACAGATCTTATTATATTCAAAGTAAAGTTCCAAGTAGCGTTTCGTCCATAATTAAAATACAGTGACATGCCAAATAATAAGACCAGAAGCTGTGATTTCTAATTATGAGAGGCGACAACACCGATTGCAATGAGGACATTGTCAGAACCAGTGTTGCAGCAAAGGCTTTGACTCTCAAGGTCACTGTTTTGACTCCAAAGGCCAATGCTTTGCCCCTCAAAGCCAATGTTTTATACAATATGACTGTGGCGAATCGCTGGTATTAAAACGATTTCTGTTGCAGTCCCAACATTTTTATGGGCCTACAATGTACGTATTATAATAAATTTGAATTATTGCTTTAAGAAGGAAAGGGTTGTACTACCCTTCTATGAATTGCTCTTCCAAGTCGCCTATATGGTGCAATGGGTCTGGGGGACTCCATTAGTAAAATGACATGTTTATGCGGCCGCATTTTTAAAAATTGAGGTATTTCGGGAGCAAAATTGCCAACGTAGTCACACGGCCGGGAACGAGGTTCCACATTTATATAACTCGACCGGGTGTATAAACAACTGAAGAGGTTTTGACCCTTCTCTAGCTTATTTTTATCATTTCATTATTCTAGAGCTTCGATTATACAATAGTGAAAACGGAGGCGACAATAGCACCGGAAGACTGGAAGTCCGATTCGACAAGCACAGGAACGGATCCTGGGGATCCATTTGTGCACAGGACCTTACTTTCAACACAGCTGAAAAAGTGTGCCAACTGTTGGGATTCAAAACAGTTTTACGCTTAATTGAGCTGCCACCGATTGATTCATCCTACCCGATAAATCTGGAGCTATTTAACTGCAATGCCGGCTCCTTGCGCTCAATATTTGATTGTGTTGTCAGTAATTGGAGTAAAGCCATCTGCGGTCACAGTACAGATATCGGTTTGACGTGTTTGGCAGGTGAACTGTTCACATCAGCAATTTTTATAAAAGCTTTGCTATAGTCTGTGCTTTATTTATCATCCATGATTCGTCATGCAATACCAATTCTCAGTTGAGATTGGAAATGATTATCTGACGACCCATTTTATAATAATATTTAACCCTCGTAGACCCGCGCCTCGTATTTACACCCAAAGCTATTCGCTCATTTTAGTGATACAAATATCAAGCCACGCCATTGTACCTTTCGTGTAGTGATTTGGTGTACTGCACCCTGACGCATGCGCATCCCATCCATTTAAATAATGAAATTGAGAACATAATACCAAACACAGTTTTATCTTATTTTTTACGAAAACGAATTAGTTTTATGTCATTATTCATCGAACAATCGTTATTTTGAAACACTCTGCGAAATAACTCACATGTTGAATATAAAATGGTTGCTAACATGAATTGAATACAGGAAACACCACTAAATTATCACCCCATCGAAATACATGTAAAAATGCCGATTTTGAGGCCTTCGGGGTAATTTTATAAGAACTAGTCGATTGCAATTCGATAATAGTCTTCCACCTATATAGTTTGCTACTCTCTGTACCTCGTTTGCTACTCTCTATGCCTAACCTCATTTAGTTGCCTTGTTTATCCAGCCTCCCCCTCCTTTGGTAGTTAGCTTTGTTTTTCTAGCCTCCCCCCACCACCTCACCCCCGGGATGCTTTAACGTAACATTATTCATTTATATATTTTATTGGGATAAAATAAAGTTCTATTTTGCTGTTTTATTAAATTTGCTTGCATGTATTTTGATGGAAATAAATAAAATATGTAGGTATGTGTGTATGTATGTATGAATGTTGAAGGAAGTGAATTTTTGTTTTCAGTTTCGTTAGTTTTGTAAATTTTTTACTTCAAAACTTCAAAAGTGAGAGGGTACGTGCTCATTTAGGCAAAGAGGTATCTAATTTTTTATTACCATTATTGGAATCAGATATATTGATGCGCCAAACGTGACAATGAATTGAAATTACAGACGAACTCACTTAATCCCTAGCGTTTGAGTTTCTAAAAAATAGACTCCCAAAAACGAAATATAGGCATATACTTACATATTTACACATTTGACAAAAAATTTCATATTTTAGCAACAGATCGATGGCAGTTAAGAATTACAAGCAATGGGACAGTCACCAATAACTTTAGAGGTATTTTGGAACAAAGACGTAACAAAGAGCCATGGGGATCAGTATGCGGAATCCAAGAGGTTTACTACACAGAAGTCACTCAAATATGCAAGCTTCTGGGTTTCCAGCAACCACATCCATATCGTATGATATACCAAACTGGGTATCATTCAGCTCCCATGATTTGGAATACGATTTTTTACAGTGAAGACTTGTTTGCGACTATTGCGTACGACCATAACATGCACCAATTTTCATCAGTATTTAGACATTCATTTCCAGATTGTTCCATAAATGACCAGGCATTAGGCATTGCTTGTCAATCAGGTAATCGTGCTTAACCATGGTTATGTAACTCAATGTCAAGTAGTTTTACGTCACGTACTTTTTCAAAAATAATAATATCATCACATTGTGATCCTTCTGTCCGTTTATTGCACCATAGTAGTAGTTAGTAGTATCGTCGTAATTCCCTCCTTTCTACAGGAGCACCATCCGGGAAACGGATGTATAATGTCTCTATAAAGTGTGTGCCGGTAATTCGACTAAACCCAATAATTACAAATGTGACCCGCTCCGACAAAACCGGGAACAAGTCACATTTTTGACATTTCATGATTTGAATAAAATGTAACCACTAGACATGATACCAAAATTATATAAATATCATCAATACTTTTCAAGATATGGATAATTTTGTAAATGATACCTTGATATTTTTGCCAAATTGCTATTCTGAGTAATGGGCCAATTAGTTTGATGCCTTACACAAGATTGAATAGGAACTAGTCCCACTTAGTACCACAGGCAAATATCATGCAAATAAGAATTCCAAAATTTCATTTTTATGGGAATATCATCTTTAAAGGCATATAACTCAAAACATATCTGGCGACTTGTTTTGCATTACATTATAACTTTCATTTTTCTTTTCACTTAGAATATGAAACAAATCATATGTGGCGTTTGGTGAATGGCTCTAAACCATCTGAAGGTCTCCTTGAATTCAGGTTCGTTGACGGAGAGTGGGGGTCTGTTTGCAGCACATATTTCTATCGAAGCACGGCCATACAAGTCTGCAAAGAACTTGGATTCGAAACAATGATGTCTTGGTATAATCATAAAACATTAATGTTTGGTGGTAGTGATAGACCAATATTTACCGTTGGTGTGAAGGAGGTTGGCGAATTCACGTCATTACAGCCATGCAATCCTGAGGATATCGTCAGCCTACGCTGTTTACCAGGTAAATATGCAAGGATCCTTTAAAAGTCACACACTAAATGTATAGATGAGCTGACATGTGTTTACATTTGTCAGTGCATTTTGCTGTTGTGTCAGTTGGATAACTGCTTGGTTACTGACATGTGTTTAGAGTAGAGTATTAAAGTAAACCTGTTCGTAATTTTGGCTCATTTTGATGGACAGGATTTTAAGATATGATCTTGTGAAAGATTAAGTTTCTTTTTGAGCTCAGTTTATTTGGCCAATTAATGTTTGCAAAAAATATTTTACAATAACATTTTGAAAACATTTAAAAAAAATTTTGCAGTGTGTTTTCATACAAAACGTTTTAAAACATTTTTACCACTCACTCGCTCACTCACTCAGGTACCATCCTCATCATGGGGGTGGGTTGCAGCCAGTCTTGCGATGAGCCTCCATTTGCATCTGTCTTGTGCGGCTTGGGTCGCAGTGTATGTGGTCATTCCCGTCCAGGATTTGATGTTTGATTCCCATGATGTACCTTGTGTTTTTCCTTGCAACAGGGTTCTAGCAAGATTTCCTGCCTCTTGCTACCAAAGTATTGTATCGTGTGTTTTCTCACTGTTGTCAGGAGTCTTACTTTTGGGTCAATCTGGGCAAGAACCCATTCATTGGTGTGTTTGTCTTGCCAAGTGACATGCAAGATATGACGGTAGCACCACAGTTCAAAGGCTGAGATCTTTTTGGTACGTGTCTGCCTTCTTCAGGGTCCAGGCGCCACATCCGTAGGTTCCTATGGGGAATATGAGTGCCTGAAGCAGTCTTGACTTTGAAGCAGTTTTGACTTTGATTGTGAGTGACCGGTCTTTGAGTAGGATTTGGATTTTACTGAATTTGTTTCTTGCTATTGCAAGCCACCTTTGGATCTCCTTTGAGGTGTCATTGTTGTTGGACACGGTTGTTTGATGGGATCATTTAACATTATTATAATATTATTATAATATTCAATGCTAGACCTGAATAATACCAACAGCTATGACACTAATAAACTGTATATACACATATATTTTGTAGCAATTTTTAACAAAGATTTTCGTTTCTATATCAAATTATTCATCTTTTTCTGCTTTTCTTGCTAATTTTAATTCAATAAACTGTACACTTTTGTACAAATTGAGTGCGCTATTTACATATATTTTAAATTTGAATTAGCCAAATAATATGAGTTATACCTTACAAGTTTTTTGAAAATTCCCTTGTTATTTGTCAGCCTTTTTGCTGATGTTCTAATACCATTTTACAAGGGTCTACCCCTTGTAAAGATGCAAACAAGATTTTAGATAATAGCGCCATCATTGTTCAACTTTTCTTTAAAATGACTCAATTTTACATGCTATCAAACAACCGTGTGGAGCAGGTAGCACCTAAATGTGAAATCATTAACTTGATCCACTGGTTCACCATTTAGCTGCATGTCCATATTTATTTGCTGCTTGGAAAACACTAGGAGTTTGGTTTTCTTTACATTCATTTGGAGGTGGTATGTTTGACTTTCCTTGCCAGTGGCGTAACTCGACATTTTCATTTGGGGGGGGCAAGCGGGGCAAACATAATAAACGAGGGGCAGGAATCCAGCACCTTTTGGCGACAAAAGAAGTGTATGGAAAATTTTTGGCATATTGAAGCTAAACTGGTGACATATGGTAAAAAAGTGGAATAAATGCGCGCGAAGCGCAACGCAATTTGTGTTTTTTAAGGTTAAAATGACCAGATATGAGGTTAATTAATAACTCTCAGAAGTAGGCCTACTTTAACTTTTTCATTTGGGGGGCAAACAGGGGAAAGGGTTCAAAATGGGGGCTCCAGCCCCTGCCTCCACCTCCCCCCCCTGCTGGTTACGCCACTGTTCCTTGCAGACGTCTTGTAGCAGCATCTGTAGGTCATCTTTATTTTCAGCAAGGAGAGCCACATCATCTGCATACCTCAGGTCTGTAATTTTCACTCCACCAATGCTGATGCCATGATGTCAGGATGATCTGTGAGTACACATTATACAGGGCCGGTGAGATGATACAACCTTGTCGTACTCCTCTTTTGATTTCTCCATCATCTCGCACTGCAGCTCTCTGAGTGCTGTATAGTGACTGAATAAGTGCTACTATGTGTCTGGGAAATCCCATATCAACCAATGAATGTGATGGCTGACTGAGTCAGAGGCCTTTTTGTAATCAACAAAGGCTATGTAGACTGGTGTGTTTGTTTCCAATTTCCTCTGCAATTTCACAGTTCAGGATGTTTTGTATGCGAAATGAGGGCAATTGTTCTATAATTGTCACAGTTGGTTAAATCCCACCTTTAAAGGATTGTGATGAAAACTGATGAGACCCAATCTTCTGGCCACTTTCCTGTTTGAGGCTGTTTCCCATATCCGATTGCAGATATTCCAAACCAAAGCATCTGCTGGCCTGCTGTCCCGGATGCCTTCAGGAGCTCTGCTGGGATGCCATCTATTCCAGGAGATTTGTTGTGTTCACATATAATTCTTCAGCAACGTTTCTCCACCTGCCTTTGATTTCTGCAGATTGAGTAAGAAGTTTGCCATCTTTGTCTTTTATGTTTGAGTTCCTTGTGGCGGTTTTTTCATCAAAGTTTTTGGCTGCTTGTAAGATTTCACGCGAATTGTGCATGGCATTGTATTGTTCGAGTTTTGAACACTCCTGTTTAAGCCAGAGTTCTTTTTCTTCTCTAACCCTCTTTTCGCCATCCTTCTTGAGTTTTTTGTATTCATTATTGATCTCAGTTGAGTGCTGGCTCTGTGGGCGCAACTGACGTTTTGCGTCAATAACTTGCAGAGTTTCCTCACAGATCCATGGTTTCTTTGCTTTCCTTTTACGTTTTCCCAGTACTTTGTTTGCAGCTTTTTGAATGTTGTCTTTGAAATCACACCACAGTTCTTCTGGAGTATTCTCAGTGTTTGAAAGAGCTTTAAATGTGTTGCTTATTTCAACGTGGTATTTCTCTTTGATGCTTAGATCCTGTAGGCTCTGGATGTCATAATTGGCAAGTGTTCTTGCCTTCTTCAGAATTTTGAGACGCAGTTAGAAGTCTGCATATAGAAGATTGTGATCGCTGTCGATGTCTGCACCTGGAAAAGTGTGACAGTTCTTTGCGTTTTTTTTCCATCTCTGTTTGATGAGGATGTAGTCTATTCGGTTTCTGTATCCAAAATATAAGCTGTTAAAAACGTTTTAAGAATGTTTTGTGCTTTCTGGGTAATAATGTCATCAAAATCACATTTTTAGCATTTGTAAAGAGTATAGATTTGTTAACAAATCCTGTAAGTGCTAACCGAACACGACCTAGTAAGGTTAGTCACATGTTGGCATGGTTGGAGGAGTCTGTCCGTATATTGTAGCTACATACAATCGAATGGAGCTTCATATTTATCAACACTGCTGCAATTTGTTGTTTCATATAAAAAAAACATCCCATGACACATTGATTGACTTATCTTTAAGCTTATCAGTTTTATTACTCACATTTGTTAACAACGGTTTAGTATGTATGCCTAAGGAGGTTATATTAACAAAGAGATTGAATAAATTACGTAACGTATTGTTTATTTCATGCCTATTTAATTTACCGACAGGCTGTCAAAGTGGTACCATTATGAATATTTAGAACAAAAGGGTTCTGCCATTATATAGGTAACTGACCCGATATATTAACGCTTTACACAGTAGGCAAGTAAGCCTAATATCAATAAGTAAGCACAACAAAGTCATGTGTATGTGCACCACTTGATAAGTGGTACCATTGTTATTACACAGCCAAAGGGTGTGCTTTACTTGTGCCAATTTGATTGCAAGCACGCAAACCTTCTACATGTTCTATGTAATTTGAATTTAAATATCATGAATAAACACGCTATGCAATGACCTGAATAAAAAGGTTACCTAATTATTCTATTACTATAGGTGTCGATCGCACAACTTCATAAATATTGATTGGCAACATTTTCCAATATGTCAGCGCTCAAATCCGACAAAATGGATGAATAGAAGCTTCAGTCCGTTGAGTACCTATCATAGCTGCTCTCTTTACCAAATCATAGAACTTAATGATAACTAAATCACGCGGATATTGAACCAGGTTTTAACAGGACCCTAGCACCGGGTCCTTATCAGTCTAAACGCAGGACAACCGTTCTTTTGTTCTGCTTAGTCGCGCTAAAAGTCGATCGATACATGTTAAAATCAGCACAATTCCGAGATACACCTTTTGCTATGAAATTTATTTTCTCGGTCAAATATAAAGCAAAATTTTTTTTTCTTCAGTAATGTCAAATAAAAACATAGTGCTTGGATGAACATTTTTTTTTTTTATATCCTGGTGTTAAAATTAAGCATCAAATTGTGTCTTTTAGTGTGATATTTTTTTTTTTTATAGGCCTTTAGTTCGCCCGTGAGCTTTTTACAGAATTCATTTTTAGCGTCTCAAACTAATATAGTTTGCTAAAGAAAGATATTTCCCACCTCTGTAAAGCACATCGTGTGGGTCTATATATTATAGTTTTGTCAGAATTTCCGTTTTTATTTTACCCTTTTTCCCTTCATGCTCCGAAAATGTCAAACTCAGTACTCTATTTCGAGATCAACCAGCAGAAATAATCGATATTTCAATTGTTGTCAACCAGGTCCCTTTTCCATTGAAAACCAGGATTGCCTGACCAGCGATTTGGTAGCCCAAATCCCCAATTCTGGTAAATGAGGTGAATTTTGGAAATTTGCTCCCGTGATAGCCTGCAATTTCAATTTATAGGGGCTATGGATTCCATGATTATCAAAACCATTTTGTCTGTTTGTTTATTTGTTTGTTTGTTTATTTACCTAGGATGAGGTCCATGGGAAAATCCAAACCTAGCAAAATTCGCGTGTTATTAGAGGGATTTTAATTTTATGTCCCTCCTATCTCCAGGTGAATTTTGAATGAACCCCCCCATCGCGGGTTGGCATTTTCATTACACCCTTCAGACTTGCGTTCGGGTTTGTGTAGGCCTATTTGTCATAATTTAGCGCTATAGGACCTACTTTCTAAATATATAGCTATAGCCGTGCTATATATAAATATTATAAGGTACCGGTATGTAATATTATGTAGGCCTATGGGGGTGGGGTGGGTACTCAACACATTTGAACCATGACTTACAATGCAAGGCTCATTGTTGCCATAAATGATTTTTCCTTTAGGTCATTATAATAGGTTGTTATAAACTTCCATGTTTAACCTTGTATTGTTTTGGCTGTTTCATTATGACTTTCGGTGGCCAGCAATCACAAACAAAAGGCACTATACCCAGTCACCTTCATGACAATTGAAACACTAGGTAATTTCTTTGCTATATTGAAGTTCTGGCAACACTGTATCCAGGCCGGGCACCCAGAGATATCGATCCACAATGCTAGTATTTCACGCGTGGATTTGAAAATTTTTCAGCTGGTAGTCAAAAATTATGGAATCAAAACGGAAATTCTGACAAAACTATGATATATCGCTCACGGTGATGTGCGTTAGAAAAGTTGGGAAAATCCTTCTTTAGCGAACTATATTACTTTGAAAAGCTAAAAGGTTGATCCAAAAAAAGGCTCGCGGGCAGAGTTGAAGCATATCAAAATCGAAAATCTTACACTAAATGACTGTATTTTACGACTAAGTTTAACACTAAAATTTGAAAAAAAAAATACAGTATCAAGCATTACAGTTTTTCCTGACATTTACTGAAAAATGAAAATTATTGCTTTTCATTTGGCCGAGAAAAAAATTTTACACTGAAAAGGTGTAACTCAAAATTTTGTTCATTCGAATACCAAATTCGATCGTTTGTATTGCCTTATTAAATGACTGAGTGAGCCTTGCAGAACAATAACAATCGGTTGTCCAGCGTCCTAACTGTTATCAGACTAACAATGTCCAGTCTTTGCCTAATCTACTTCATAGCCCCTACTTGAAATTCATATTTCAATATCAACACATCTCGTCATAATGATTACACGAGGAATGAATGTGCCATTAAGGAATTGTGACCCTTTTGACTCTGCTGTCCGATCATGCTTTTTATATTCAATTCTAAAACCTCGATGTCTGATTTTTTAGAGTTTTTGACATTTTTACAGACTAAATTTGTGCTGAAATTTGTGAGACAAAATCAATTGTGGGTTCTTTATATTACCAAATTTTACAGAGCAATTCATAGATGATATTAGTTATACGACTTATAATATTATATATTATTTTATTAGTTTTTTGATCTGATCTCATTTTATGACTTATAAAACAAGTCGATTGTACTTTGTTTACGCCTCAAATCCCTGGCTTTCCATTTTGAATTATCCAGTTCTTTCGCGTGCGCAGATGTAGATCAGCATTGTTGGCAATGCTATATTCACTATTACATTCATTTTGCATCTCTTTTTATAGGTGTTCCACTAAAGATGCGACTTCTTGGTGATCCAACCAAGCTAGCAATTGTTGAAGTTTATGATGGTGTTTCTGAATGGGGCAGAATCTGCCCTGTTTCATGGACTACAGAAGAAGCTAAATTGGTTTGCCATCACTTTGGATATGTATCAACTCTGGCTGCCATTAGCATTTCGTCTGATGATATAATTGATTCAACCACGAATACAACTACTACTCGAAAAATAATGAATGTGCGTCATTGCCTCTACAGAACCTTCCTACAATGTAATATCTACATTCCTTTAGATTGTGAATGTAGCTCACTTAATGCAGGAGTTATTTGCTCAAATGGTATGACTGAAGAGTATGTAACAAGATTATATAGGATTTCAATATATATTTACTTCTTATCAAGTCAATGTGAAAAGGATAAAAGAACATGTTGGAGAGAATATAATACTTCTATTAATCACAAATTTTCATTACCGCAGTGCATGACTCACAAACGAGTTTCAAAATTATTGTTGTTCTGCTGAAAATGAGCTGAAATACTGTATGACAGTCCAGTTACGCACTGGCGATGAATTTTACAGTTTACACAATATAAGGTCATTCAAAATGTTCAACTCCATCATCACATCTCTAATCTTTCGGGCCAGAATATTGAAATACTTATGATCATACTCTTAAATCTAAACTACAAAATAAACGGTATTTTGATGAAAATGTGATTTTTGGTTCTTTAGATATGTTGGTTAAACCGAATGCAGATTGGGTATGTCGGAAACGGTTAAAAACTGAAGCCGAAAAATTAGTGAGCATCATATTGTGTTTGAGAACCCTGACATGGGACTTCAAAACAAAATAAAACATGTTTTTTAATGAAAAAAACATCGAAGGTTCAACAGACACACAAATTTTAGTGAAATTTGCCAAAATTCGACTAGACTACATTTCAGGGTAGTTAATAATTACGTCCTTTTTTAAGCAATGGGTGCATCTTGACATGGAAATAAGATGAAGAGTTTGTTTAATAACCTTGTATATACTTACAAAATACAAAAACGTGTTTGATATTATCTTATGAAACAATTAATACAACTTGAACCAACAAGTGCTAACCCGATCTAAGGAAACCAACCACCTATGGAAAAGGGTCAATATATGACGGCTGTTCTGAGCATGTATCGATTTTGTTGTGCGAAAGACACGATGCCCAGTAAAACTGTAATATAAAGATAATATAAATAATGGCCATTGTTCAAAAAGGGGCTATTGTATTATAAATCTGTAAACTGCCTTAGAAGCAGGATTTATTTCAGCGCATTTTGACACATCATTTGATAACATAGCCTAAAAAACAATAAAACACCGGTCAATTTAATATAGTGAGTTCCAAATTTCAAAGTTGCACTTACATACTATACAAAAACACTCAGATACCATTTCACAGATTTCCTTCCATTATACTGAATACAAAATCAATACAATTTACTGCAACTTTCAAATCTTGACTTACATTTTTTTAAATGTATGCTGTGACGTCAATATTTAGTCAATTGCTACAAATGAGGTGTCAAAATGTGCAAAAATAAATACTGCTTCCAACACATTTTACAGATTTGTAATACAATCGCCCGTTTTTGATTAATAGTCATTATTTAATGGGGGTTATGTACTTTTTTGAGATGTTTATCTGTGAGCATTAGATTTTGATTGAATTATTTGAACAGAAATAAAGCAATTTAATCATTTCCAGAAATAAATCTGTAATGATTTACACTAGATGCATCAACCTTTTTAATCAAAATTCTTTCCAGACCGTTTCTGACGTACCAAATCTGTGTTCATTTTAACCAACACATTGCAACAAGTAAAAATACTTTTTACACTTTTAAATACATAATTTTTATTGTTTAGCCAAGTCTTAAGGGTATACATTTTAATTTCCTGGCACCTAGCATAACAGAGATTTGGCAATGGAGGTAGAACCTTTTGGATGACCCTCGTAACATAAAAATACAACGCATTTCATTTTGGGCTGGAAAAACCTCACAACATTACAGCCATGCAGCCAAAAGTGTTCTATTTAACTATTCGTACGGCAGATGTTTCAAATGGATAAGCCACATATCAAAATTTTCAGAAGAGTCTGCGGAATCCTTTTTATAATGTTGTCAAGTTTGTAACCCGCCCATTCTATTACATTTCCATGGCAGCGGTCGTGTTATTTTTAAAAGAATTTGTACCCAAATTGTCACATTCTAACTAGCGTTTTCTTTGAAATTAAAGGACTATTTCGTGATCCTAGCAGCCTTTTTTATGACATTTTTCAGTAGATATCCACGAAAAAACTTATTCCCAAAATTTTAGTTGATTCCTATAATGCGTTTGCGAGTTATGCATGATTATGTGTATTACACTGCTCCATAGACAATGTGTTGTAATCTCGTTCTGGTATACCAGAACGAAATTCAAATTTCAAGAAATCTTTGCGAAACGAATTAATTTGCAAGATTAAGAAATATTTGGTACATAAACATTATGTAGCCAGAGGTTATCAGTGTTATAAAAATCTCAACTTTTTTAAAAGAAACGTGAGGGGATGAGGCTGTGGATCACAAAATGTCCTATTAAATGGTGTAGAAACTTCAAATTTGGTGTGTAAAAGACATGGCACATGGACATTTAATGTGTGTAAAGAAAATCATCCTTTCATTCAAATGATTTTATTTTAATCAAGTCTTGAGCTAAAACTGAAATTTTTACATTAAGATTTTTTGAGAAAAGTATATAAATTTATTAAGGCGGATGTGTGGATGACAAAAGTCAAATACATTTTTCATGACCTATATAGTGCTAAGCCTGTGACCCCAGGCATAAAATGCATGTTTTAGTGTTTTGGCCAAAATGTACCCTTTTTCATTTGTTTTTCAATTTCTTGCAATACAAATAAATGTTTATAGGCCTATTACACATTAATGATATACAAGGCTTCTGTAATTTCAAGCTATTGGAAGAATTCAAAGTGTAGACAGTTCTGTGGCAACGGCAATTTATACCTATTCTTATTTAGTTCATCATTGTTTTGCTTACACGTTTGTTCTTTGATGAGATTTGGTTGTTTCTTTAAATTTGATATTGCAGATACTGAATCATCACTTGAAAATGAGTTATCAGGTTGGCGTATGGTTCGGGTGAAAGGAAGAGGTCTTGTACATACAATTCAAGCTCGTATACGTGAGGAAAAGTGGCGGAGGGTTTGCGTCCCGAAAGAACGAGATGACAATGATTTCATGAGTATAATTCAACAACTGGGTATGGGAGAATGGTGTAACCAAAATTACACCTATGAAACTGAACATAATGATACAAGTACAAGTGACGTACTAATTGCATACCTACCTTATAGATGGCTTCATACATTTGAACTCATTTCTTTGCTTAATGTCACAGAGTGTGCATCTATTGGGTTGGTCGATTTGCACGTTTATTGCCATGCAGGTAAAGTAATTATTCTGACTGTTTTAATATAAAATAGTTACTTATTAATATTATAATAATACTAATATGATACTAACAGTTCATGTTTGCTTACAACCATAACAATTTTCATTTTGATTTTTGTAGATGTGAATACTTTGAAGCAACAATTTACAGACCATTATGGTGTTTCAAACTTAGGTAGAGAGACAGTATACCACTTTGAATCGTGCATAGGAAGATGTGAACATGCAGATATATTTTCCTGTCGATGTGACAAAATGTGTCTATATTTCGGCGATTGTTGCATAGACTATGATTTTGTGTGTCTCATCTCAAATGCTACAATTCAACTTGGCAACAAAACCGTCATAGAAAAATCTATTAACGAGTACCAATGTGTATCCGAGCCTTCATTGAATCGTGGGGTGTTTATGGTTACCCGTTGCCCGGAATCTTGGGGAGAAGATTTCATACGATTACAATGCAACGAATCGCATTATAGTATACACGTGTATGACCAATCCGGTATCAACTACAAAAACATTTTCTGTGCTTTCTGTCATGGTAATACATTGAAGGATATTCATCCATGGACAACAATAAGCCGTGATAGTGATTTAATTTGTGCCAGACATTCCGTACGCAAACTTGAACTTGTTGGCATGTCTTTTGGTAGACAACTTCGACTCTGTATGCAACATGACAACTGTCCATCTTATTACACGAACAAAACGATATCAGCTTTATGTCATAAATTTGATTATTTCTTTTGTCCATTGAATTATGTTGACAACTACAAGAACTGGTTTTGTGCTATTTGCCACGGCTACCCAGTAAACTTGCAAACCTATTCTTGTCAAGATACAATATTACGGAGTGGTGGTGGTATCGGTGAGCTGTTCCAATTTAGAGGTTCTATTCAACCTAAGCTTGAAATATACATACAACCTTGTTCGGCAGGTGAAATACAAGATCCCAGTTCTCTTGTTTGCCGACCTTTAACATGTATTCAAGGGTATGCCATCCAGAATGACAAATGCGTCCTTAGTAACGCCACATCAACCGATGACATTCTTGGCAATTGGAAGTGTAAAATCTACGATAGCTTACTTTTCTTCAAAGGCTTAAACACATCTCTAACGTGTATTGATGAAATGCTTAAACACAGTCTACTTGGAGAACCTTACATGGAATACATACAGCACGCTTCTATCGACGAGGACCTGGTTTGGATAGCTTTAAGGTTTGACACAAATCAAAGCCTACTTCTCTTTACAGAAATTGTATCCTTTGTAACAGCCTCAAGAAGAAAATGTGAGATTTCTAATGTCGAATTCTTACTTACATGTTATCAGCATCAGCAATTTGATGCCAACTGTACCGATCGCTGGCACACGGGTCCTCCGTCGAATTTTATCAGGATTAATCACCCTATCAATAACGTGTATCTGAAAGACAGTACGTACATAGTAGCAGAACTCGTCATGTATCACGCAAGGTATGATCTGGACAAGACCAATACATATCAAAGGATGGATATGTTGATGTTATGTGGAAATATATTGGAAATTTATCAACCGGACTGCCAGTTGATTGCGTTATCATCGCATGAATATGTCCTCGCCAATGAATCGGTATTAATCTACCGTAATAAAACAATAACAAGCGAAGCTTTCGTGATTCAAGAAGAAGGTCAAGCGTTGGTGTGTAGTGAAGTAATAGAAGAACTAGCACATATTGGGAGCAGAAATCACAAACTGTTCTTTGATGATGTGCTCGACATGGTTAGCTTTGTAACCAGTTTGTTTTCCTTATTGGGTCTTTGTGGCACATTTGTAACCTACATACGATTCAAGAAACTTCGGAACATGTATGGAAAAGGTATCATGCATCTATCAGCCAGCTTATGTGTGGCTCAGGTACTCACTTTTCTTTCGGATAAAATCGCTTGGTCAGATACTTTTTGTATCGCCATTGCCATTGTCAACCATTATTTTTGGCTTGTTTCCTTTGCATGTTCGACGGTTCTTGCGGTTATTTTACTGCAACAATTCGTCATTGACGAAACTGGACGCTCAGTTGAAAGTCTTGTATTTGGTGTAGTTGTTAGTATTCTAGGCTGGGGAGTTCCGATGTTGATCGTATTCCTTACGGTTGGTTTTCATTTTTGCGACTGTACGACCTTTGCGATTTACGACGGAAGTAATTCATGCTGGATTCAAGATGGAACCGTCAATTTCCTTGTCTTTGGTTTACCTATTGCCCTCTCAATCTTAATCAATGGCGTCATTCTTTCCATTGTTGTGACCACATTGCATCGTCAGCGACACCGCTCCAATATTATGCAGTCCAAAAAGAAGGGTGAAGGTGGATGGCGGGAACTTATTCTCTTACTTAAGGTAAGTCTAAAGCCGTACTTACACTCTAAATAGTCACCAGCGTAATCAAAGAAATAGACAGTGATTCTAAAACTTTTGTCAAAATATCCATTCATTTCTTATCAAATGCAGTCTTCAACCAAACACCGTTGTACACGTAGGCACGCACCCAAAATACACCTTTAAGTACCACAGATATACACCCATACACAACTCGCCACCCATAGGTTTACCCACAGATCGACAACACACACTACAAATATTGCCTTTATAAACATATCAAAAAAAGTAACTAACCCCCCTTAAATAATGACCATTATTCAAAAAGGGACTATTGTATTACAAATCTGTAAAATGCGTTGGGAGCAGAATTTATTTCTGCGCATTTTGACACCTCATTTGATACGATAGCCCAGAAAACAATAAAACACCGGTCAATTTAATGTAGTGAGGTCCAGATTTGAAAGTTGCACTTGGGAAGCTGTTAGGGGTAGTCACAGTCGTTGTACTGATGGACCCTGCGCCACTTGTAGGCTGCAAACGTGGTTCCGACATATTCTAATGACGGCGGAATAAATGTAAAGCGCTTAGAGGCTGTTTACGGCATAAAGCGCTATATAAATGTCTACATTTATTTTATTTATTTTACATACAAATTTTTACAATACAAAAACACTCAGATATCATCACACAGATTTCCTTCCATTACATTGATTTAAATGTACGATGTGATGTCAATATTTAGTCAATTGCTACAAATGAGGTGTTAAAATGTTTCAGAAATAAATTCTGCTTCTAACGCATTTTACAGATTTTTAATACAATTACCCGTTTTTGAATAATGGTCATTATTTAAGGGGGGTCAGTTACTTTTTTGATATGTTTACTTAATTCAACAGGTAACTTCTGTTCTCGGACTTACGTGGGTCCTGATGTTTATCGCCAGCGGAGTTGATCATAAAGTATTATGGTGGTTTGCCGTGGTTGTCAACTCGCTTCAAGGAGTCCATATTTTCATCTCGTTTGGATTCAACGCAAGGGTGCGTCAAATGTGGAAGGAATCTTTCAACAACAAGTGAGAAGAATTACAGCGTCAAATGTTCAAGTTCGTCGGACATCTTAAAATAAAATGTTTAAAATTATTATTATAATTATCAATAGTATGCAGCACCTTATCATTATTATAATACAGTATGTTTGCGCGCATCAAGCTTCAAAAGGACGGTGTTTGTGCGTGAATTTCAACCCGCATCATATTTTCATTGAAAATAGATGTAATTGAAATCGTTTAAAGTACCAAAAATAATGTCAATTATCAATTTGAAAGGAACCTACACATAATAAATCATAATAAAAATATTGAAGCACATAAAGAAGAAACATTATAATTAATTATTAAATATACACATTTTACGATAACTTCACCGAGACAGACATGTCTGCGTCGTTATTCTTGATTAAGACAACTCTTTGAGTCATTCGACCAGACTTGAGTATTACATGAACTCGTTTTTCCCAAGGCACACTAAAACATTGGAACAATTAACCAGAGGCGTCGTGAATGCAAAAACAGTAAACCAATTTACAATAAGCCTGAAAACCAGTATTTCTAGGCAGACAACCTAGTTATTTATTTATTTATTTCATTCTTATTTAACCTATATTTATTAACGCTGGGCTCTTCAAAAGCGTGTCATTGGTCTAAGTTGACTTCTAATATGATCATCATGTGCACACCGTCGACTCGAGAAATTAATCTAGATTAAGAATGTCAACTTGAATTCGTGGATTCTGTGTTTGTCTTACTAAAGTCACCTTTTTGGTAAATCCTTAATTTTTTGCGTTTTGACCCCTGATGTTGTCACGCCTCTGCGAACATCGTTACTGCGCACTTTATGGTTTTGAAATGCGTGTAACGATGTTCGCTAACAATTGTGTACATTGAGGTGACGTCATGTGACGGCATCAGATTTCCAAACGCAAAGGCTTGTAAGATTAACCGAAACGATGAAGTCAAAGAACTTACAATAAATTTTGCGTATGGCAATAACAAAAATACGCCCGCCGCAAGTGTCACAATGACGGTATTTGCGCGTGAATATATGTGACGTGTCATGTCAAAAGGAGACACTTTTGGGCAGGATCGTAAATGGAAAAAAAAAAAAAAATCTGCCCGGGAGTTATTTTTTAACAATTTGGGTTTGTTGCGAATTTGTGATGTTATTAATGTTTAAAATATTGTCTGATAGTTTCAAACGGGAATATAACTTGCATCTGGTATTTTTTGAGACATTATTCAAGGTAATTTCTACTCTCAACATTGTCAAATTTCCAATTTTATAATACCATAACTTACGAACTCAATATCTTTGCTTAGGAATGTCTGATTTCATTGGGAAAAACGGCGTTGTTGAGCAAAATATCTCTATATTTAAGATATGTAAAAACCTCAAAATGTATAACCTGCCCAAAAGTGTCTCCTTTTGACATGACACGTCACATATTTCTTCAACCCGTACCATTCAATCATTGCATATCGAATTATTGAAATCGTTTGGAGTACCAAAAATATTATCAATTGAAATGAGCTTGTAATTATATTATAATAAATATATTGATGCACATAATGTAAGAAATATTAAATTAAAGCAAATTATTAAATATACATACTTCACTGATACAGACATGACTCCGTCATTATTCTTGATTCTTGATAAGGACACAACCAGATATTTTTGAGCCACCGACCAGACGACAGACTCAGTTATAGAGGAACTCGTTTCCCCGTGTACAATCAAAAAATGGAACAATTTACCAGAGGACGTCTTGGATGCAAACATACTAAGCCAATTTAAAGCAAGACCTGAAACCTTTGTTTATTAATGCTGCGCTCTCCAAAAGCATGTCATCGGTCAAAATTGACTTCTAATGTGATCATCATATGCACAACGTCGACTCAACAGCCCAGAACCAAAACTTGATCCTGTGTTTGTCATCTGGAAGTCACCTTTTCGGTATCCGCCATTATGTTCACCTGTGACCTGGTCACACTTCACCATTTATGGTTTATAGGTGCATTATTGTAACTAGCGGACTGCAGCGTTTATTAATCTATTGTGTCCGCTGTGATTAATCAACTCAGATTAATTAACTTTAGAGTCACAATTTAGCCCAAGGTGATACAGGCAAGATAATCGGCATATACTCTCTTTGTGGGTCACTTAAATACGTTAGCCAACTTTAACCATTTGTGGAATCCCATAATTATTTTCATTATGGTCAAAGTATATACAGGGTTCAAATTTCAAAGCTCAAATTCTGTCAAAAACCAATTCCAAAATATTCATCTGGTTATAAGGATTAAGAAAATAAATAGTTTGACTTATCGTTCCGATGTTATGAGCAAAGAGGTCAAAAGTCAACATTTGGGCTTCACATGGGTTACATATGAGACCTAAAAAGGCTTCGGAAAACGACATAGAAACGCTTGCAATTATATCTAGACCATTTAAGGTTTGCAAACTTTTTTTGGCAGGCCGAGAGGGGGCAATTATTGTACAGCCCCTTAAAATAGACTTTTTTCCGATTTTTATAAAATGGTATCATATTCTTTATCTTGTAATAGCAATCAAGAAAAAGAATATCTTGCACTTTCTAGGACATTTGGTTACCTAGCAAGCACAGCAAATAGGACTGCCCAGCAAACACCAAAATGTTTTAGTCACGCTTTGATTTATTCAAAACGTTTTAGTAACATTTAAATATCGCGTCATATAAAGGTCATGAAAACGTTTATAAAACGTTTGTAAAAACACTACAGCAAGATTTTAATAATGTTGACAAAATGTTATTGTAAAATTCTCTTTGGCAAACATTTTGTGGACTCTTAAATAACATTATTATATTAGAATGCTCACTTCAAGTTTTCAATAATGTTGTTTGAACGTTATTAAAACGTATAACCTTTATATAATCCGACAATCAAACATTTTCTGTAATACGTTTTGTGTTTGTTGGGTGGTTGGGTATTTATTTGTTTCACTGTATTACCTTTATGTAACAAAACATCAGGTATCGCATATTATTTCTTATTGAAATGGTTTTAACAATTCGAAGATTTTGAGACCCTTTTCATTGTATTCGGAGGAAGTTGCCTGTTTTGACTCTATATGTAATCCTTATTACCAGAGGATTATTTTGGAATTGGTTTAAACAAAATTTGAGAACTTTTTTTACCGTGCATAAGATTTGACTTTCGATTTATGGAATTCCACAAATAGCTAACGTATTTTTCCTAAGAAGTGACCCACAAGGAGAGTAAATATTGCTTGCATCACCATGGGCTTAATTGATTCGCTAATCTACAGTACTATAAAGTCAGATGGGTGATATAGGCCTACAAGTGTACATCGAAAGCTTAAGTCTGCTTTATAGGCTTTAGACTATTGTTATTTCACTCCAGAAAATTGATTTCAATTCTATTCCAATTCAATTCTTTCTACACCTGGAGTCTTGCTATTCAATTCCAATTCAATCTACCTTGCTTTAGAATTAATTCAATTCGATTCCAATTCAATTTTTCAATTTCAAAATCATTTCATTTCAATTTCAATCCAATGCAGTGAAATTAACTACTAATCAATTTCAATTCAATTCTGAGCATTCATTTCAATTCCAATTCAATTCCAATTCCAATACAGTTGCAGTTTGTGTGTTAATTGACCAAAGGCACACTGCAACAACTGTGTCTAGAGATTGAACAATTTTTTGTCCTCGATTTGTAAACGCATGTAAAATTTAAACACAAATGTCAAACTTCAAAACATCAAGTGTTTAATATCTAAACACAAGGCATCAAATTACTAAACATGTTTAGCATTTAGACATGTTTACAAATTGAGGACAAGATGAATGGTGTTTAATATCTAGACACTGTTTTTGCAGTGCATGTTTTAAATTTTACTACCAATTTTATCATTTTATAATAGCTCAAAACAAAGTCAAAATCAAGTACACTACTTGTCACAAAAGTATTTCAACAGAAGATACTTTACTGTTATGTTACCTCACTTTTCACATTCAAACAATGCGAGTGATCCTTGACCTCTGGGTCCTATTTTATGAAACTTTGGAACTTCTTAATTCTTAGGTGACTGACTTCCTAATATTTGTCTAACTTCTTGTCCACCATGCACATTATTTTCTAAACTTAAAGGAGGATTTCGTGATCTTAGCATCCTCTTTTTATGACATTTTTCAGTGGCTATCCACGAAAAAAGCTTATTCCCAAAATTTGATTTTGCGTTTGCGAGTTTTGCATGTTTACGTGTATTACACTGCTCCATAGCCCACTGTTGTAATTTCGTTCTGGTATACAGGTTGTATCAAAATGATTGGTACTCCTAGTTTCCTATTATTATGGACAAGGCTGCGATGCCAGAATGCAACATAATATCTACCTAATTTGTTGATAAATGTTGTGGGAGGTTATCATTTCAAGAGAACACAATGTTGTATTTGGCACAAACAGGCTTTTCAATTACCATCAAAACAAATGGGTACCCATTATTTTGATACAGCCTGTACAAGAACTATATTCAAATTTGACGATTATTTGCTAAAGGAATTAATCTGCAAGAATTTTTGGTACATAAACATTATGTAGCCAGAGGTTTCAGTGGTATAAAAATCTCAACTTTTTTTGAGAAAAGTGGGGGATGAGGCTGTGGATCACGCCCTTTTAAGGTGTGTGGTACGATCGATAATGGGACCCTGTCCCCACACTGACTTCAAAGATGTCAAAAATCAAGGTTTTGATACTATTAGATAGTCCCTACTTGTCTCCTGCTCCTCCTAAGATTTTCACCTAAAATCCTTGTACTTTTGAAAAAGTGTGAAAAAAGCTGTCAAAGATATAAGCATTTTCTTTAATGGTTTTCTCACAATTTGTTCAAATATACAATGACTTTTGAGCATAAAAATTAGAAGTTTGAGAAAAATAGGGGCTTTGTGATTAGTGCCAAAAGTTTTTAATATGTGTCTCTTGTGTGATTAGACCTGGAAGTGTATCAGAATTCAGAACAGGGGAAGGGCACTTTTTACAGGTGGAATGATCTGGAATCACAGATATCTGCTTGTGAATTGAAATGCTGAATTGAAATCAAAGCTGAATTTCATTTCAATTCCACTTCATTCTTCATCACTCAACATGATTTCAATTCCAATCCAATTCAATTCTTCATTGCTCATGATTATTTCAATTCCAATCCAATTCAATTCATGCCCAAGCCCACTCATTTCGATTCTAATTCAATTCCGATGCATTGAAATGAAAATCGCCCAAAATTCATTTCAATTCAATTCGATTTCAATGCATTGAATTAACATTACTTTAGACCCGTAGAAACACACATTTGAGATAAGTACCACTTTCTCAAGTGGGTTATGGGGCGCTTACACATGACTGTCTATTCATCACTTGTCACAGTCACAGGTAAATTATTAGTATGCTGTCGGGCCAGTTACCGATTTAACTGCGATATCCCGTGACCTCTCATAATATTAAAATTGCAGAACTTCAATTGTGCATTAATTTTCAAATTATGTCCCCCTCATATACTCCCTGCGTATGGGTGTTAGAAAGTTGCCGTTTTGTCTTCTGTTTTGGACACCCGTACACTTTTTGTGGAGCAACAATATCTATAAGGGTGTAAAAAGGTGAACCAAATGGCTTCAGTTGGGCCTTCATTTTCCCACACTTTTTCAATTTCTCAAGGGGAACATTCCTTCTCAGATAACCCTTGCGGCCGAGGCCCGGTCAGAGGAAAATTTAATTGTGCACCGGAAGTAAATGTCCTATTGATTCATGGTAGTCGTGTAGAGGCTCTTCGTGCTTTATTATTTGACTTCAAAGAAAGGATTCGAACTAGCGTCGCCGGCCGTAATATAGTCTATTCAATAAAATATTGGTAGTGCACATTTTATATTTCTGCGGATTAAACTGGTGTGTATGTTAGCGATATAGTACATGTGTATATAATAGATATGTTATGGTTTGGTCCGGCTGGAAAAGGTCAAATTCCACATAAGTGACAACAATGGTGTATTCTGGGATGCTATGAAAATCTTTTTGGGTGTGTACTGTATAGCTACTTGAGATTCGTGTGTATACGGTTATCGTGATGGATGTTACCAGGACGTGTCGATCTTTCATAAAAACAATAATAACTGTCACAACACATGAATAGATATAAGTAAAAAGTCATTTCGATATCGAATTACAATTAAAAATAGCTTTATTCTACTCTTTCGCGCATAACCTATACACAATTGCATTTGATAATATACATTGTACAAATCTACAAAAGCATAATACAAAACATTCACGAAGTGCATTAATAGTATACCATACTGCAGTCTATGGTGTGACAGGGATAATGATTCGTCTCATAATGATCATCTAACCTATTAATCAATTCGTTAAATAATATCACTATAAATAAACAGATATAACAGATTTAATCAATTATTAATCAAGTAAATTAAACCATACCAATAAGTCTGATCAGAGAAGTGGGCTGATGAAGTTTGTTGCTATACAAATATTAACTGTGTATGAGACTGATGATCAAAATATAAACATGAAGTGAAAAATGGATTTAGTAGTATTATTTTATACACATGCATAAATCTTATAACTTTTAGGTACAGTGTTAACCAATTTGACAACACAACACACCACAAGTTTGCCGTTACATTATTCATATTACCAATACAATTCTAAGTTAGTCTCCTCTGCAGCCAGTTTGGTTACGCTACCTCCACACAAATCGTCTGCCAATGACACGTATACGCCGTTTATGATTAGCTGAGAGGGCGACAATGCAAAGCCAATGAAAACCTGATCAGAAACGGAGCATCCGGGAACTTGATTACCGTTGGTTGAACTCCTGGCTCAACAAGAACTCGTTCGTTATCTATGGCAGATTGTTTGTGTGGAGGAAGCGGAACCAAACTGGCTGCTGTGGAGACTAATTCTAAGTGCACGTCTAAGAGACAACGCAAGCGCAAAACGCGTTAGGATTTAGGAAGCAGTATCTTCCCTGCACGTAGTCAACACGCATCTAATAGTAATAAGGTTAGGCGGATATGCCAAAGGTCCATTACGGCGTTGGTATGATAATAAAAATATTGAGTCAATCAATGAACCGTCTAGAATTTAGAAATACAAGAGGATTGAAATCTGAAAAGTATCATTATCATATTGGTACTCTAAAACAAATACATGCCTGTGTATTATTAAATAAATAAAGCACGTTATGGTAGGCACGCAGAATCCTTATTAGAAGCGAGATGACCTTGGAAAAAATAAATAAATTGCGTCTGAATCTTTTTAACAACACATTATTTACAATATTATTACTGATACATATTTAATACACTTCCAATGCTGTATAAAACAAGCAGTAACAAAGTTACATACATTAAAATCACATGCAATACAAAAATGCAGCAAGTTTATTTACACCAAAGAAATAAATTTGAGAAGGTGAGGTCTGCCATGTCTGCATATCACGCATTATGTCCAACGCTTTAGTTGATGTCACAAGAGGGTGTTCTATGAGTTGCCTGACCAGGAACTCTAAATCAGATTTTACCATTTTTAGAACAAGTATACAATTGCCGGTAATTTGTACACGCAAACGGATATATTAAGGGGGTACTGTCCAATTTTGTGCCTATTTTTGCATTTTTCTCAAAAAAATATAGCGCATTGGTGACAATTAAGATAATGTGAGATGTATATTATAGGGGCAAGGACTTTTTATTTCCGCACAGACAACAGTTCTGGAGTTACAGTCAAAAGTGAGGGAAAACCAATATTTGATCAATAAATCAATAACTACTTGCCTTGAGTTGCTGAATTTTCAGTGCAGTTGTTGTAGTCCTTGCCCCTATAATATACATATCTTAATTGTCACCAATGCGCTATAACTTTTGAGAAAAATGCAAAATAGGCACAATATTGGCCACGGGTGTAGTACCCCCTTAAAGCAATCTAACAATTGAAACATTGAACATAAAATTGAAAAAAAATTGGGATGTGTGTACTTTCATTCTCATATATGAATAGGTAAACTATTAAATAACTGAAAGGTATTTGACATCATGTGTATACCATAAACATGGCCCTTCGTTGATTTACTTTAAAATGTTCATTTCCCCCAAAATACGTTCTTGGTTAATGCATAGGATAATAAATTCTCTTTATAATCTATATTTACATTTTTCCTAGCAATATCTTGCCATTGAACATTATTGCTTTTATTATACTCAAGTAGATAACTTGACTTATCAGCATGTCAGTTGTCTAAACCCTCTCATATCATATATTGGAATCGGGCCCTGCATGAGGCTCTCACGCGAGTTCATCTGAGATTACAAATCCATACAACTCCTACATAATGGAAGACACTACCTGCATCTTGCACACGGGGAGTGTGAATTTCAACTGGGGTTAGCCTGAATGGGTGACTCCTTTCAAAATCTACACCCCTGCAAGGGAGTTTAAGGTCTTATTTAAGGGGTATATGGATATTTATTGTCGTGTAAATATTGCCATATCTTGCTAAAATCAAGTATTAGTTTTTTGAACTTATTATTTTCTCATTAGTGTTTCAATAAGCTTACGATTACATTTAGTTTGAGCAGTGTATTAATTATAATGTATAACGCTGTATCATTGAAGGAGGTACATTTGGTTTACATCATACAATCACTTCATTATTCACTCATCTCTTCTCACGTATTCTTCTTTTATAATGTGCTGGTTTTCCAACAATAAAATGTAAAAAGTAGATAATATTTCTAGTTTTATCTCACTTAAATATAAATTGTAGACTCTATTGTGATGATGTTATATTATCCTACGGTCTGTGGATTTCTTCCTTGGGGCCTGGTTTGGAAGCCAAAGTCTGATGGTACTTCATCTGAAAGAAAATGAGAATTAGTGCCCATGGAGTAAATGTATTTTTGTATTGGTATCAATAAAAGGGCTAATTTTTACCTCCACACACTCTGATGTAGTTCCATTATATCAGGATGGCAACGATGATACTGAAGTTATATTTTTTTCATGGTCAAGGTCCAATATCCTCTAACCTTGACCCAAAACTCAATACGAACACTTGCATTTAGGGGAGATGTGGAACAATTTAGTTGCCCCGCTCCAGCAAACAAAATAGACTGGGACAAATTGAACAAAACGTTAAATTTGTATATTTTTACTATTTTAGTCCACTTCCTTGATCGTGAGGTAAAGCATTTGCCTACAAAACCGAGTTGTTTTACGCCATGGTAAATCCACTTAGTCTTTGCATGGTTATACCAAATAAAAATATAAAATAATGAGATTTTGCTAGCTAAACATGAATATTTTAAAAGTATAGAGGCCGTCAGCGTGACGTCATATGCCGCCATCTTGTGGGTACACGCTGCGATGGTCGTTCGATCTCCATGCGTGAACAGCAAAATCACTGTGTCGATGCATGATAACAGCTGCGTGGCATGCTGCGCCTTGCGCGTAATATCTGACGCATGAACACGCGTATCATTTGCACCCACAAGATGGCGAAAGGCTGACGGCCTCTATTCACCCAATCATTTACCGAGAAAACAAAGCTCACGTGTTCGTCATTGTTTGCTGTACGTGTTTACCAATCCACGTACTGCCTCATTTACATATGAATGAACTACAACTTTAGTTGACTAGATCAGATTGAGTAGATGGTTTGTGATTAAGAAATAAACAGACAACCGCGGTTCGCAATACACAGTGTCGGCCGAGTATGTCATCGGCTGGTTGTATTGAACAAGATTACGTTTAATGAGATAGGCCTACATTACAATCGTGTAAAAATCATAATTTTAACAACCATTAGGGCGTCCTCCCTAGCAAATGCTATAATAATTGCCTTAACAAATGAATGATGACACTATGACTATTGCTTGCAACAACTTCTATACCCTTTTCTGCATATGTAATGCATAACTGTTGTATAGCAGCTTCATAACACGTCAAATTCTTACCTGATCAAACACCACCCAATTAGGATCTACTTGTGAATCGCCAATAGAATCAGTACATTTTAATCTTCTTCGTTACGTAGCTGTGGGTTTACCAATATACTGTGGACATAAATGCATACTGTGACACTAAGGACGAACCTTCTCTATACTTTTATGAAAAATCCATCACTGTCGGCATTTCAAATGATGAAACTCGCACACTTCAATAATTGTCTTCAAAACTGCCGCCAAAGAAAGAATAGTTTAAGGTCACTCAGCGTAACAAATCCTTTATTCCATACAATGATTGTTTCGTAACATCATAAATAAACGATAGAAGTAAGAACAGGGCACAGCAATATACTGCATAACATTACTTTGTGCTGAACGGTTAGTAATTTTACAGATTTTCAAAATAGATTGCTTTGTTAAAACTTGTAATTCACCATTTTTTACGCAATCCTCTCTAACTTCTACTAGAAACGTCCAATTCTTAAAATCTAAAAAATCTGAGGAAGCTAAATATATGTAGAACTTCAAATGCAAAACAGTATGACCAATCAAAATGCCGTTCATACCTAAAAAAATTACATCTTTCTCGGTATAAATCATTCTGGGACACCCTGTAGAAGTGGACTGATTTGTCTTCATGGGTTAAGTATAAAGACGTGGTCGTAGTATGTGGTTGAAAGGGTATTCAGTGAGTGGAATTTAGTCTTAGAGGAAAAAGGAAAAGGAAAAAAGAACACAATTGTGGCAATAATGAGCCTTGCATTGAAAGTCATATTTAAAATGTGTTGAGTACCACCCCAAAGTTTCCCTACATACACCCCTACTACCCACATCACACACCTCTGCACCCACCCCACCCCCATAGGCCTATACATAATATTACATACCGGTATAATAATATTTATATAGCACGTTATAGCTATACATTTAAAAATTATAGCGCTATTATGACAAATAGGACAACATGTCAAATTAAAAACAAACCCGAACACAAGTCTGTTAAACCAAGATAGCACTCATTGAAAACATCTCAACTATGTTACATCAGATCTTCTCTGGTTAAATCCACACACACATGTGTTTGTTTTGAGCAATGAGCTGGTATTATAGTTTCAGTTGGGTGAACGATTATAAAGCAAACGCAAGGTAACAATTACTGTGTGGCCTTTGTTCACGAAATGAGACAAGACTGTGCATATTTTTAACCACATTCTTGAAAATGAGAAACATAATGGCTGTGGGCCGGAACACGGTTTGGAAATAATTTCTTCATATTTTTTGGTGTTATCTGTCGTTTACATATCCTTCCTAAAACACCAAAGTGCGAATATTTCCAAACACCTAAATTAGCTAAAAATTTAGGACATGTTACAAAAGTATATTTTCTAGAATTTCATAAGAGTACTTTTAATATTGGCCGGTTGTTTTTCACACAGCAACGTTAACTAGGTAATGTACTGTTACCTATAACATACACTAAAACACCAAATTGCGAATATTTCCAAACATCTAAATTAGCTAAAAATTTAGGACATGTTACAAAACTATATTTTCTAGAATTTTAGAAGAGTACTTTTAATATTGGCCGGTTGTTTTTCACACAGCGACATTAACTAGGCAATTACCCATACTTCTAACGTACGCTATTTGTAGAGGTTACGCGTCAATGGTAAGAGCACTGTGTATTGTGTATAGGAAAACGGACAGTAACTGCAGTATGCACCATCAGGGCTGATGGCTTGATCACAAGTGAATTGGTCTAATGCTTTTCCCGCGAAACGGCTTTTTAAAATTTCCCGGAAGTGAAGATGTTTTTGTTTTGAGCAGTGGATTGTACATGTGATCGAGAGATACGAGACCTTCGTCGCGGTTGATTGCTTTGGCCCCCTTTTTACGAATGTAGATTGCTTCCCTAATTCTCCTGATGAAAGCTCCAATACCGAGATCGTCAGCATAGATGAATCGAACAGTGTTCTCACTTCTTGGTTGGTCATTCGTGTAGATGTTGAAGAGGAGAGGTGCAAGTACACTTCCCTGTGGAAGACCATTCTTGAGCCTACGCCATCTGCTCTTCTTGCTACCCAGCTCCACAAAGAAGAGTATGACTGGAGTTGATATGAAGGAATGAGAACAAGTAATAGATATGGCTAGCTGACCTGCCTGATCTGGCTGAGGATTTCACTTTCATATTATTTACTCCTCTTGGACCACTACCACGACGTTCCTGATTCTGCCGCCTCTGACGCTGTCCTGCTAACTGACTTTATTTCTCTTCTGTTGAAGCCTAGATCTCAGTCGTAATCACTTCTGCAAAGAGTGTGCTACAAAACAACGGCAGCCGACTTCGAAGGGGTAGCAAGAAGCCTTCCATCTATCCTTGCATTCTGCTCTCAATTATGAATACTAGGTTAAATATCTCTCATGATCTTCATCAATGTTGTATCGTATCTTTCTTTCAAATGTAAATATATAATCTGATAATCATGGCATTAATACAAGACAAGCTGCAGCTGGTCTGCTAGCGTTGCCACCTTGCTCTAATGGTACTGATACCGAATATTTTAAATTTTGTTTCTCGTACAGTGGTTTTGAGGTATGGAACAAAATGAATTATGATGTAAGGATCGCCTCAACAGAGATGTTCACTTTTTTGTCAAATAATTGTTCCTCTAGTTGCTACATTATTTTGTCATGTTGGTTTGATTTGATACGTGTTAATGATTTTGTTGTAATTTTATATGTAATTTTAAATTTTTGTTGTGCAATTGTTATATGATGCAGGGCCCCCGGGAGGGGCACTTCAATTTGAAATGGATATAGGTGTAGGGCTGGCACTTTCGCACTAAGCGGCAATCGGTGAGAGCAAAATGTAAAAAATATGGGGTGATTGGGTGAGAGCATGATTTTTGGCATTCGGTGAGAGCAAAATGTAAAAAATAAGGGGTCATTGGGTGAGAACATGAGCTTTTTTTAAATGGAATCTTTGGGTGAGAGCCGAAACAGCGCCACAGAAACCTCGAAAATCGAATTTCTAGTTCTAAATGGCTTCAAATTTCTTTGTTTTTTCAAAATAAGTGACAAAATCAGTGGTAAATGAAAGTTGCTGTTAAAATTCGTCGGTCACAACACATAGTGGCGTAGAGTGATTTTTCAAATTTTCCGTTTCACATAGTGGCGTATAGGTTTAGAGCCAGCTAATATCCTATAATAGTTATTCCTTTTTAACTATTAAAGATATAGTTTAATAGTTTGAACCTTAAACTTCAATTTCAAATAAAATCGGGCCACTGAGAGATAACAGTGGAGGAGTCTTGACTCCGTTACTTGTAGCATGTCCTTCAAAAACGTTTTTCTCGGACACGTATTTTTGTTCTTCACGTACGCCACTATGTGTTGCGACCGACGAATTGAACTTGTAAGGGTCTTTGGGTGACAGATCAAATGAAAAAATATGGGGTCTTCGGGTGACAGAACATTGTGTTCGTAAAAAAATATGTGGTCTTTGGGTGACAGCGACGCTGAAAAGGGGTTCTTAACAGCCCTACATACGCGTCACCTCCAAAGTTGGAGTGCCCCTCCCCTCGGGGCAGGGCCCCGTGTACGAACTGAATAGGGGTCAAAGGTCATTAAGGGGTCATTTACGGTTTAAAAAAACTAGTACGCTGATGCCACTTGCACAGAAATGATCCTTATAACATCCTAAACATTTGAAAAATATTTGTGACCCCAAAGGTCACAATTTAGGGGTCAAAGGTCAAAACTTGGTCCAATCGAGCTCAAATTCATTAGGAATGATCCTTACGTTAGAAATATTTATGACACCTAAGGTCAAAGTTAAGGGGTCATAGGTCAAATTTTGAAATTGTTCCAATCGAGTTCAAATTCAACAGGAATGATTCTTACAAAAACATGTTAAAAATATTTATGACCCAAAGGTCAATGTTTAGGGGTCAAAGGTCAAATTTTAAGATAGGCATTTCCAGCCTGGCACGCCTGGCTATGTTCAGAAATTATAGCTAGATCTAGTTTGTTACGAGTTGCACTGACTCAAGGCCAAAATCACCTTTTACCCGAACTCACACGAATGCACAACACAAATACACTGTTTGATTAAGCTAACATAATCTAAGTCTTTAATTGAAAACAAAGTATGCTTGGTACATATAACAACAATATACACTAAAATCACACAATCACTTTTATTCTATCGGTACTTAACCAGCGGTCTTCTTGTTGGTGATTCTAGAGTTCTTGCAATGTTCTGGACGACTGATGTAATATATCCTTATTCACTTGTCCTGCGAAAATCAGCGAAGTCCATTGTACACTTGCATTTATAAATATCCTTGCGTATGAAATCCTCACACGAAAATGATGATGCTTCCTCCAATCTCCTTTGCGCTGCTATATCCACAAATATATCTCCTTGCGCTGCACTGCAAAAACAAGTGTTAATAGATTAACACTATTTGAGCAACACTTTTTAAACATGTTAAACCGTTAATATATTAACATTTATGTTAAAATATTAACAATTGTGTGTTAAAATATAAACAAACATGTTAATATTTGAACACATGAACGGTTTAACGTGTTTAAAAAGTAACACTTAATATATTAACACTTGTTTTTGGAAAGTGGTGTTAACGTGTTAAAGCATTTAAAAATGAACATTCTCATTTAATCATAGTGTTAATGTGTTAATAAAAGTGTGAAAGTGTTAATATTTTAACACATAATTGTTAATATTTTAACACAAATGTTAATATTTTAACACATTAACGGTTTAACATGTTTAAAAAGTGTTGCTCAAATAGGGTTAATGTATTAACACTTGTTTTTGCAGTGTGCTTTCTCCATTAATGGTGTTTCTTTCACCAATCACTCTTTTTCCAGGGAACAGGTTTCTTTAACACAGCTCCGCTGTTTTTTGACAGATGCGTGGCCTTCACAAACCCAGCAAACTCCAGCAATTTGACAGAAGAACTTTAATCCTTTGATGAGGAAGAGCACATTTGTTTGCTCGCTATCTCTTTCGTTGCTGTATTAAAATAGCTCAATTATTGGCTACATAAACTGGTTAAAATGTACTTCTTTTTTGAAGCACGAAGACCATCACACCCATGGCATTCTGTAAAGTCCCAACAAAAGCCTCCAGCTTTTTATATCAGTACTCATGCAAAAAAACCATCACCTATTAATAAACCATTACTTCAATCACATTTTCACAACATTGCTGCAATATTGGGATTTCCCAAGATTAATTATACACATTCACCTTTCACATTACATCACTTCCTGGGGGGTTTTCCTGATGGTGCAATAATGAACTGGGGATTTCCAAGTTCCAAACATAGCTCTGACTTTGTTTACAATAATTTTGGGGGAATTCCACAATGACTTTCCACACCATCATCTTGCACGTACAAGGGGCTTTCCCATCTCATGAAATACTTTCAGCTTGTAAACAAAGTTAAATAATTAAATTAAATTACTCAGGGCACATCACAAGTTATACTAAATTTTTTATGACTATTTACTATTGAATACTTTAATTATATTAATAAACATCAGTATTATTTCGAGTTCAACTGAATGCATTCATCATGATTAACAACATATTTTTATTTATCAAAAATCGACTATGGCATAGTCTAAACAACGAGAGGAACAAATTGAGGTGTGTTACAGCATGGCAGAACAAATATTAAATTTTGACGCTATTATGACCTTCGACCCTTCGTGGGAAACATAAGGAGCATAGAAAAATACGGAACCAATTCTAGTTTTATTCTTTGAGGTGTAAGGGTGCCCAAAAACATTTGTGCCCACTATGGTCTTACAAGCTGTAGGAAAAATAGATGGTCACTCAAAAATCACCCATAGAACTATGTACTACGTGATCTAACTAAAATATCGCTAACTAAAAATGACGCACCTTATGATGCAAGGATATTCAAACTAACGTGCCGTCACGTTGTCAAATCGTCAGAGATAGTAATATGTTGGGATGTCAAGCCCAAACTTGAGCTCAAGTGTCAACTGACATCTTCTAAATTAAATTTTGAACTGCATGACGTGTTTGAAATATTCTTTTTATATATTAAATACCCATTCAGTGATCCCAGCGCAAGTGTAAAATAATTAATTTTTTTTATAAATTGCTTAAAAGTGAAGGATAAGTCATTCAAATTGTCATTTGGTATTTATGAAATGACAAATTTGGCAAAAAAACGAAGAAAACAGCAGTACTGACGAAGTTGAAGCCCCATTCAAATGCATGTAGCTAATTTATATAGATACTGTCAGTATCTAAATTACAGATTCTTGTAAAAAAAATTATTTTATTTTGTCTTAAATACACGGCTTTCGGCTGAACCACTCGCAGTTTATGTTAGCACATCTATGACAATGACAAAGGTACTGAGCAAATCACTAAATGGGCAGTTTAAGTGTTGTAAGGCAGACAGTTTTTAAATTGCTAATTGCTATAGTTAGAACTCGTCTGTTGAAATAAAAATAAAAAAGTAATGCATTTTTAACATTTTCGTCAATACCGTGGTGTAAGTTACTCTTGCCTATTTGATCCAATAATACCGTAAAAACTCGATAGATAGCATATGTGCTTACTATTGAGGGCATTTAAAACATGCAAACAAGTTGAGCCCCATCAAACCATCAGTACACACAGTTATATACGAACAAATAAACCTGCAAAGTTGACTCTCGACTCCATTAGCTCAGTTGGTAAACATGGTAAATGGCCGGACTTTGGTACAATTTCATGTTTTCAAAAGCGTTCGAGAGCAAGCACATATGCGGTACGGTATTGCAATAAACAATATTGGCAAATTAGGTGAACATCTTTTATAATACCCCACACTCATACCCCACACATACAACACGTACTCCCTTTTTTTATGGATTGTATACAGTGATCACTCCAATGAAGTTATATTTCACTGTTTTCAGAGTAAATTGCACACAAAATTAACTCTTATTCGCTCTCTTTAAAGTTGTCACTATAGGCACTCGCTTAGAATAACATATTCACGATTGTTCACTCGTATATTTTAGAGATTACCTCTCAACCCTCAGAAATATACCCCTATATACCACACACGTATACATGTACCCAGATGCATATAACATGGGAACTATGCAAACGGGATTTTTCTTTCGAATTCGCCCGCCTAACTGCGGACGTTTTGAAGGATTATACATTAAAGGTGGCTTTTTGTTTTGCTTTTTTTATATATATGAAAGTTAACATTCAATCGGGGAGGATTTGATTTATTTCTTTCACGGATATGGGACATACAAATGGATCTCTGCGTAATTTGCAGCCAATCGTACCAAACTTTAGGCTGCGGACGGTCCCCGCTTTTAACAGTTGGAAATAAAGGTTTCATGACTCTAAGTCACGGTCTCCAGTTTGTAGCAAGTGCACTTGTGACAACCACACCCATTCAACACGTATAAAAAATAAAGATAAGTTTTCTGCGCATACACACAAGCGCATACTAATCATCTAATAAAAGAAATAATACACTACTGATTTGGTCTTCAACAATGAAGAAGTGGGGGATATATATTGGGCTCTCAATATTGGGCGGAAATTAGAGTACTTGTCAGAATATAATTTGTACAATCGGCCTACATGCCGCGCAATGTGCGGCATTTTAGGTGTCAATTCCAAAACATACAACCTCCTGTGGAGGCGGAATAAATGCTCACTCAAAATCACCCATAGAGCTACGTGATCTAACTAAAATTGAAGCACCTTATGATGCAAGGATAGTCAACCTATCACGTTGTCAAATCGTCAGAGATAGTAATAAGTTGGGATGTCAAGCCCAACCTTGAGCTCAAGTGTCAACTGACATCTTCTAAATTAAATGTTGAACTGCATGACGTGTTTGAAATATTATTTTTATTATATTAAGTGTTTTCAAAATGCTAATTGCTATAGTTAGAACTCGTCTGTTGAAATGAAAAAGTAATGTATTTTTAACATTTTCGTCAATACCGTGGTGCAAGTTACTCTTGCTTATTTCCTCCAATAATACCGTAAAAACCCGATGGTTAGCATATGATGACATATTCACGATTGTTCACTCGTGTTTTCGCCAGCCCATAGGGCTGGTACCTGTTTCTGAGATGGGGTTTGTGTACACTAAAGATTAGCTAAGATTATAGCCTTCTTCTATCGGTATGAATTATTTTTTTTACTTCTCGTGGTAGAAATGTTTTTGATGTCTGCTAATTCGATTTGCAAGGAAAAGAAAGTATGTTTTGCCGTTTCAACGAACGAAAACGATTGAGTATTGCCAAAGTTATGTTTGAATTAATTATGACTTAAAAGTTATCATAGGTTAGGCCTACACATATAAACATAAACTTGTTCAGCAATCAGCATATCAAAAAAATGACATGGTCAAAGCGGGGAATGATCACGAGGTCATATCAGTGGACTGCTGAGCATAGCATGATGTTTGGTTGCCTGTGAGTGCATAATTGATATGTTGATAACAGATCAATCAAAATCTTCATTATATGGACCACATTGAAGTCAAAGTAATTATCTATCCTATCCTGTATCGTTTTATGGATAAAATTGACTCAAAATGTTATTGATGATATTATTGCTATCTTTAACATCAGTTTTGTCTTTTCAACGGGAAAAATCCGATTGAAAATAAAAATTTTAGGGGCTAGCTATAATATTGAACAATATATCCCATATTTTGACATGCACTTATAGAAAATAAATGAATATATGAATACAAAAGCCACCTACGTCCATACTTTGTCCAAATTGAGTTAAGCATGGGAAATTGTTGCTATACATAGGCCTGTCATATGTATGAAAGAACAACTCAAATTCATTCTCTGTGTCTATTAAGCATGTGAAAAATAGCATGTATGAAAGAATCACCCAATTCCATGATTTGAGTCTTGTAACACATTGATTGAAATCCATTATGTATAAAAGTCCACTTGTAACACATTCATTGCTAGAGAGTGACTTTTGAACAAAAAATGGGTTTAATAAAGGAAAGTGTGTGGTTTATATTACATGGCAGAATGCTTATCAACATTATACATACCTGTGTGCTTTATTTTGTATTATCTTACTAGTGGTAATCTCATTCTAACATTGTTGTCTTTGTATATGATTCAAAAAACCACCTAAGTCCAAAATTTAAAATGAACCCCACGAAGTCCCTGAAATGCTAATCGTCATACCTAATACAGGTTAATCCACTCATTTGCACGTAAAACTTACCATATTGACCAGGTAAATCTAACTGAAGGAATTAAAATGATACACAGGTTTTTCTCTCAAAATCACTTCCTATGGACTTAGGTGGCTTTTGTATTCATGTATTCAAATAAATTATTGTCTTACTTTATAAATTATAAATACTGTAAAATGACACATAACTAAAGTGAGGCCAATTTCTATCTTTTTTATTTGATTCATAAAATTACATTCAACAAAATGATTGAAGACTGAGAAAACACACAATGCAGACTATTACAGAATGGAGTAGGTCCATAGCTTTGCAGGAGTTTCGGACTAACAATCAACACATTCAAAAATACAGTTTAAAAGTGAAGATTGTAGTGAATGATCAGTCCTTTATCATGTGCTTGCCACTATCTACTTTATAGTAAACTATACATTGCAAAATAATATAAAATTATTTTAAAATAACATGTGCATGTAAGTTGAGTTAACATACGGTAGCGAATTAACTAACAACTGCAGTGTATTTCTTGATTTTAATAATAAGCATGGGTAAAAAGCAGTAAAGACAAACATACAGAACAATTTGGAGTAATGAATTAAAGAGTTGACAGGAGTTATAGGAGTTAATGTTTTTGCTGTTTCAGTGTGCATGTTCTCACCATTGATGGTTTGGTGAACTGTCATGTAACATGGATGTAAGCGTGATCCTAAAAATGCCTTTCACGGTGACCCAAACTATTTACAAGACCTCTTCTGCATTGAGGCTGGCCTTCCCTTTTTAAGGGAATTTTTATTAGATAGTACCTCATTTCATTTCATTCATTTCATTTCATTTCATTTCATTTCATTTCATTTCATTTCATTTCATTTCATTTCATTTCATTTCATTTCATTTCATTTCATTTCATTTCATTTCATTCATTTCATTTCATTTCATTCATATTTATTTCCATAAAAATCAAAGACATTACATAATAATATATATAAACACGGTACATATGGAGGAAAAGGCTGGAAGACCAAAAAGGTCTGAAAGTTAGCCTTTCCCTAAAATCAAATGAGATTAACAAAATAAATCAACATCACATAACATAACCAAAAAGACAAGGGAAGGGGGGGGTGCTCACGGAAAAGATTAATTATATTTAGAGATCAGTTTTGTTTTGAACTGATTGCGGAAATGTTTAACAGATTTTGAAGCTTTCAGGGTTTTATCTAAAGAATTCCAAAGAATGGGACCTCTTGTACGTATGGCATGATCAGAAAAGACTGTCTTATTTTTGGTTAGATTTAGGTCATTTACATATCGTGTCTTGTAGTTATGTATGTCAGAACGTAAAATAATTATCAAATGAACAGGGCAGCTCATTTATAGAGTGCCTACACATGAATGTACCTAATTCCAGTGTGTACATATCTTCAACTTTTAATATGTTATAATTAGCAAACAATGGCGCTGTGTGGTCTCTGTGTGGTCTCTATAACATGGATACTATGCAAACGGGATTTTTCTTTCGAATTCGCCCGCCTAACTGAGGACGTTTTGAAGGATTATACATTAAAGGTGGCTTTTTGTTTTGCTTTTTTATATGAAATTTCAATCGGGAAAGATTTGATTTATTTCTTTCACGGATATGGGACATACAAATGGATTTCTGCGTAACTTGCAGCCAATCGTACCAAACTTTAGGCTGCTGACGGTCCCCGCTTTTAACAGTTGAAAATAAAGGTTTCATGACTCTAAGTCACGGTCTCCAGTTTGTAGCATGTGCACAGAGACAACCACACCCATTCAACACGTATAAAAAATAAAGATAAGTTTTCTGCGCAGACACACAAGTGCATACTAATCATCTAATAAAAGAAATAATACACTACTGATTTGGTCTTCAACAACGATGGCGAGCACATCGGGAGGATGTCTGTTTCTACAGCTTTTATTGGGGCTATCTCTTTTAGTTATCGGTTGTTCTACGGGTAAGTTTCACGCTGTTGTATGAACAGTTGATATATTCTTGATGAGTTATATTCTTGTTATAATTATTATTTCCAACACGACTAACGCGAGCTAACGCGGTGCGTAAAATTTTGGAAAGTATACTTGCAATAGGGGTAGCCGGGGTCAAACTGCACCTCACAGATTTTTTTCAGGGAGAAAATGGGGATTGCAAAGAGTAAAGTGTCCTTAATCTTAGTAAAAATGGGGGGAATTGAAAAATGGGGACGAAAACTTGGCTTTGTCCCGGTGCTAAAATTCTGGCTACGCTCATGCAATTAATATTATTAATTAATAATGTGGTCCGCTGGAATGTACACCTTGCGAAAAGGAGTTTTAGGCAAGACACTGTCGTCTTACGACATTATGTGGTATGAATTGTCTGTTTTGGATGGGCAACAGATCAGGGACAATTACTGGGGGCAGTTCCATATCATATAATTTCCATTTCCATATCAAACCAGAAGGCTTTCTTTGATAAACAATTCACTGCTGCCTGTCGAGATCATAATAGTTTGATTCTCTAGACTTATGACACCTGTAATAGGTGACCTCAATACAAAGGGCCAATCAAGTATTTTTGCACAGCAATTTTCATTTTACCTGTGTTAGAAACTCAACACTTGTAGAAACCAGTTTCGGTTTTCATTTCAGTTTGTTACATCATCGTGCGAACGCAGAATACCAGGTTTTGAAATTAGTCATCTTGATCAAAGTATACAACTACGAACAAGTCAATGTTTTTAAAAGCGTGGTTTCGATTTCCAAATAATCCTTAGATTATTTCCCTGTGAAAAATATGACATCGTAATTACAAAAGAATACATGAATGTCTATTCATATACACATCAGTTCCGGAACAATACAAAAAATGGACTGGAATTTAATTTAATTATTTAGCTTTGTTTACAACAACAGGTATTGCCCCTCAAAAATTAAAAGTTATACCAATCTACACATATTAAAAGAAGATGCTGAAGTGTTCTCGAATTATCGCCCAGCATCGGTATTGACAGCGGCTATTTTAGGAGAAAAAAGTCACTGCACGTTGGCGACGTAAAGTCTCAGTGATCAACCAGCACGGACGCCGGAACTCGCGGGAGGGGGTGTTGGAGGGAGAGGCGTATGTATGCATCACCCTCCCCCATCACCAAAAGGCCAAAAAGGTTTACTTTGCGAGCGTAGCGTGTGAAAAAACACATGGTTATTTATGCTTTTTCGTTAAAATAGAAAAAAATTCCCCGTTTGTGAGCATAGCGAGGAAAAGATAAGGTTTTTATGCTTTCTTGGTCAAAAAAGTCCAATACTTTGGGACAAGGTCCCCTTTTAAAGGAAAATCAGCCCCAAATAAATCCTGGCCCCTTGGTTGTAGGGGAGTTTCTTCCTTCTTCCCCCAGTATGTTAGAGTAGGTCAATACAGCGTTGAAGAATGGTGCGGTGCGTGTTGCCAATCTTAATTGCATATTAAGCACTTTTCGGCAACATAATAAAACTTATGGTACACAAACGCGGGAAGCGCAAGAAATATTTTGACATGAAGCTAAAATGGTCAAATAGGCATATGAATGATACAAAGGTATAACAAATACTGAGAAGAGCACAAAACTTTTTTAACGAAAAAATGGCCAACTATGAAGTCAATTTTGTCAGAAACCCACATACAGGCGTCAACATGGGGGAGAGGGGATGATTGCATGGACCATCCCCCATATATAATATTATAAAGGATCACCGCCACCCCACCCCATGGATCTACACCTGTGCCTTTTTGGTTGGGATCGCTGAGCGTTGCCACACCCCACCCCATATAGCACGCAGACCTTGTTTAGGTTGTAAACAATGTCGTGAGCTAAGCGTGGCGTGGGAGCTGGAGATACTAGTGGTTCGCAAACTATGTATGAGGCCCTTTGAAAAATGCGCGCAGCACGAAAATTTTGAAATGTTACTTGAAAGTGACCAAACAATAATAGGTGCTATATATCTAAAGCACCCCTATTGAATTTGTCGAACTGCACGGATTTTTAATTCTCACTGCACGAAATTTTAATCTCACTGCACGTTAAAATAGCCCCTGGGTATACCGGGTATTGCCATGTGTTTCAAAGATACTTGAAGATTTATGTATATATACATGTATTCGTGTCATGTTAGGTGTATCTCGTTATCTCTTTAATTCATGATAGACCTATGTCCTGGCGAGAAAGATATTGTTCTTATGAAAGAGGATATAAGGAACCTTACATCGCCTGGTTACCCGCAAAGGTACCCTAATAGTGTGGACTGCACAGTGACAATATCGGCAACGGACTACGGAGGAATACTTTTGAGGTTTCTTCTTTTTGACATGGAAAGCAATTACGATTTTCTCATCCTTGGCAGTGGCCAGGATACTTTACGATCTGTGCAAGTGAACCGCATGTCAGGTAATTTCTATACATATAAGTGACGCATTTAAAGAAAGTAAATTTACACCAAAAACCGAAACCTGTAAATCTGTTAATTTGATTATGTGAATGACTTAAATTCTTGTTTGAACGATCCCACCTGATGGGACCAGGCTCAAACTAAAAAGCCTATGCCAACATAGAACAACATTTGAATATAAAGATCGAAGGAAAGAAGGCCTAACAAATCAATGGAATAATACATTTTCTGTCAGCCCCTTCATGCGCATATTTTTGGGGGCTTTGAGGGCGCGAGCCTCCCGGGATAAAAGCAGGGGGCGGCCAAAACGAACGGGCGGCGGAAGAAGAAGGGGCGGCAAAAAGAGGGGCGGCGGAAGAAGAAGGGACGGCAATAAGAATTAGTAAAGAAAAGAGGGCGGACAATTTTTGAAAAAGTATACAAATGTTTGAAAAAATGATACCACACATCAAATTTATTTTTTTTTTTTTTTTGCTCTTCACTTTTTCAAACCACCGAAAAAAAATTGGGTTAACCTTTTCGGGCTGTTGAGTAAGGGGCGGCAAAATTGAATTTTCTTCAGCCCCTCGGGGTAGGAGCGGCCACGGTACGCCACTGCCCTTGGTTATGAGAAAAGAAATTATAAATCTAATATGAACTGCCACTGAGGCTCTTTGGGTAGGGTCTTTCGGGCCCTTAGTCCTTTATCCCCGTCTCCTTGTTCATTTGTTTAGATCTTATTCCAATATGATATGGAAGTAAAGTTGATATTGAATGTTATTATGTTGATGTTGCTAGTTGTGATGCAAGCTGTTTCTTATTACGTTTAAAAGGTACGGATGCACCGGCGTACATTAGTGGTTACTTCTTTGAACTGCGTATAACAAGTGATACCAGCGTGAGTAAAGCAGGGTATGTTATGCAGGTTGAATGGATCCCTGATATTGGTAAGCACACGTACTTTTGTCCCTCTGTGTTTAACGATATCCGATTAACTGCATAGTTTTGAATATGGGATGCGATCAAGCAAAATCAGTCGGAACTCGGAATTATTAAATTTTCACTTTCTTATAGGAAAGTTAAAAGCATTTACAATGCTGCATTTTCCAGAAAACCGCAATGAAATTGATCAACCAGTTCCAAAGATATGAACAATTAAAGAGTTTCCAAAACAATTTGTTTAGCTAGATATATATCTCAAAATCAATATTTCCGAGTTCCGCCGACTGATTTTGCTTGATCGCATCACATATGAATGCCAGGTGGCCTGTTTGGACATCAGTTCCGATTAAGATATACGTAATTGGAACACGCAAGTTCTGCACGAGACATGGGCAAGTTGTTGGGAGCAGAACCCCACCTTCAGAGTCTTTTCACAACCAGATGTGCATCAATTATTTGTCAGTTTCCTCAACAGTATTTATTCCTTTATTTCCAGACTACAACATACACGATTCGGTCACACCCTTATCCTCTATCACTCTACTCCTGCTATACACTACTTAAAATCAGTCTACCGCCAAGAACATGCTCCCCTATATATCGTCCGTAAAAGCATACACGTATTATGTGACGTGTCATGTCAAAAGGAGACACTTTTGGGCAGGATCGTAAATGGAGAAATAGCCAAAAATCTGCCAGAAGGTGATTTTTTCACAATTTCAGTTTGTTGCGAATTTGTGAGGTTATTAATGTTAAAAATACTGTCTGATAGTTTCAGCCGGGAATATAACTAGCATCTTGTATTTTTGAGACATTTTTCAAGTTAATTCCTATTCTCAACATTGTCAATAATATTTTAAAAGGCCGATATCTGAATTTTATAATTCCATAACTTTCGAACTCAATATCTTCGCTTAGGAATGTGCGATTTCATTAAGGAAAACGGCGTTGTGGAGCAAAATATCTCTATATTTAAGATATGTAAAAACCTCAAAATTGATAACCTGCCTATAAGTGTCTCCTTTTGACATGACACGTCACATATGCTCTCCCCTATATCATCGTGGAAAGAGAATTATCATAAGAAATTTGTGTTAATGTACATTTACAATTTAATTATCTAAGTATTAACTTATTGGGCGTGGTGGCCCCATGTGGCGCAGGCCAGAGTTAATAATACATACAAACGACATGTCAAGCATGTGTCTGCAATATATTTGCAGGTTACCCAGGAAACACAAAACGTTTTCGACATCATTCGCAAAAGGTTATAAATAACATTTGTTGGTAATTTACTGCACAGCAAACACATATGTTTTACAGAAAACATTTAAATGTCGGGTTATATAAAGGGTATACAAACGTTTTACAGTCATGGACAAAAGTTTGGAATATTTTTTATTTTTGTATCAAATGCAGTTTTCAATCATTATTAGGAACAGATTTATTGTTCTGGAGTAATGCTCAGTTGAATTTAATTGACGGATATGAATTTCCTTTGATGTTTATATCACACAGTTTGTCAATTAAACAAAGAATAACCTGAAGAAGCGCATTACAATGGAAGGATCACACAATCGCAACACTTTTTGGCGATCTCTTTGTATCACAAAAGGAGATTAAAGACACTAGCAAATTTTATTGTTAAAACAAAAAGTTAAACTTTAACTGAGATTTGTTCAGATAAGTCTCTTGCTTGAGAAAACACATCTCAATATTTGGTGTGTCCACCCCTTGCCAGCTCAAGGTCATTTAGGCGACGTGACATTCCCTCGTCCAGGTTTGCCAAGGTCCCTTGTGGAATATCTCGCTAGCAAGCAATGAGGGCGTGTCTACGTTCCTGCATGTTGATTGGTTGGTTGTCCATGTTACCTATCCTGCGGGATACTTCTGTCCATAAGTTCTTTATAGGGTTCATATCCGGGCTCAAAGCCGACCAGTCCAGGTGTTCTACATTCTCATTTTCAAGGAATTCCATCGTGCGTATGGTTCTGTGCGCCGTTATGTTGTCATCTTGGTTCACGAAATTGTTCCCGAAGTCTCTTCTTGCAAACGGAAGCATAACTGTATCAAGAACATACAGGTAGTGGTCCTGGTTCATGTGTCCTTCTAGCATGTAGAGTTGTGATTTCGACCTACTGTGAAATGCTCCCCATATTGTGATTCCACCACCATCTTCCTAGACTCTAGGAAGGATACAATCCTCAAGCAGGGCTTGACCAACCTGTCTTCGGACCTTGAATCGGTCATCTTGTGTGTAGAGGCGGAACCGGGCCTCTTCACTGAAGATCACATTACGTCAGTGGCCTACTGTCAAATCCCTATGTCTCTGTGACCAAAGCAAGCGCGCATGCCGATGTCTTTGCAGAAGTATCGGCTTTCTTATTGGTTGTCTTGCGCGAAAACATGCACTAACCAGACTATTGTTCACAAGTTTCCGGGTATCAGGCGCTTTTATGGACCTCAGCCATTCTGTTCGTAGCCGATATGCAGACTTCGTGCGGCCATTGCGGCAAAGTCTCAGGAGAGATCGGTCTTCCCTGGCAGTTGTCTTTCGGGGCCGACCTGACCTTGGTCTAGGTGTAGTAGTTCCGGTCTCCCAATGTCTCTTCAAAATTTTAGAGACTGCACCTTATGTAATTCCTAAAGCGGCGCCTATATCCTTCTGTTTGTAGCTGCAATTACGTAAGTCGATGACGCCGGCGTATAAATATGCGCTCAACTCGTACACTATGATCAGAAATATCGTATACAACAGACAGGTTCAACAAAACAAAGCTGGTTTCTTCACACCGTAATGCAACAGCCAGTGTAACCTTATGAATCATATCGCTAAAATAACTGCAAAAGGATGCCCGATGGTTCATTGGTCAGGCATAAGGAACCATTGTCCTACATTAGGTATTGTGTGATATGGAATTGTACCTAAGACCTTGGCAGACACCCGTGATCCAGTTTGCATGGCATATGGGTTATTAATGGTAAGAAATATGCACTTAAAAACAGGGTTATGCCAAAAAATAAAAATATTCCAAACTTTTGTCCATGACTGTAATAACATTCCAAAAACATTTGTGAAAATCATGCTAATCAGAATGTCATTTTGAGGTTGAAAAAATATTTGCCCAAAATATTTACAATAACGTTTTTAATATATTTTCACGCCCTTTATATAACCCGACATTTAAATGTTATTAAAACGTTTTGTAAAAAACATTTTAAGAACATTTCTGTGTTTGCTGGGTGCAAATATTTTAACATAATGTTATTATAGTGTTGACAAAATATTTGGCCAAAAATGTGTGCAAAAATAGTTTGCAATGACATTTCGAAAACATTTTTAAAATATTGTTGTAGTGTGTTTTCATACAAAACGTTTTAAAACGATTTCATGACCTTAACCCGACATTTTAATGTTATTAAAACGTTTTTACCTAAACCAAAACCCAAAATATAACTTATTTAAAAAAGTTCTAAAAACGTTTTTGTGTTTGCTTGGTAATTGTCTGACTTTACCTCATTATTTCAGCTTGAAATGAAAATGTGCAGAAAATCTTCTTAGCAGTTATGACTAATAATAATATTTCATAATTTCTAGTATAGAATAAAAACAAATTGCAGAAATCGTACTACAGCAAATAAAGCAGATTTAAACGTCGGCGCTCACCAAATTTTGATTTATTTACTATCCCCTTCGTTTTCTTTCAGATTTCTATTCATGTCCACGCCATCATTTAACATGTTATGATGGCTATTTTAAAACGATACAATGCTGGGATGAAATAATCAAATGTGATGGAAGAAATCAATGTCCTACTGGCTTGGATGAAATGGGATGTGGTGAGTTTAAGGGATCTAGAATTAGCGTTTATGGCGTTTTGACAGTATTTTTTGTGGGACATGAGAGCACCTCAGACGTATCGAATTGCATTCTGAATACGAAGCATGTCTTTCTGATATCAAATAATTTTCATTTTTGAAATTCACGATATAATACAAATTTTATGACAAATTATTAAAATTTGATATTTTCAAATTTTTGATATATAACAGTCCTCGAAATAAATTTTATAAATCTAATGATATATTCTTAAAGTGTATGTAGCTGGGAGGAAAAGCCGACGATCAATTGAAAATTTTGACCTTTTATATTGAAAATATGGATTTTTTTTCCCAAACAGACCTTTTTTTGTGTGTGTTTTGGGAAAAAAATCCATATCTTCAATACGAAAGGTCAAAATGTTCAATTGATCGTCGGCTTTTCATCCCACCTACATATACTTTAAGTATAAATCATCAGATTTATAAAGTTTACTTCAATTACTGTTAAATATCAAAAATATCAATTTTTAATGATTTGCCATAAAATGTGTATTACATTGCGAATTTCAAAAAAATCAAAATTATTTGATATCAGAAGGACATTCTTTGTATTCAGAATGCAATTCGATATGTCTGATGTGCTCTGATGTCCCACAATAAATACTGTCCAAACGTTCATACCCCACCCCTTAAGTTGGTGTTAATCTACGTTTACGACATAATGATTGAATGGGAACAGCCAATTAACTCGATGGGTCATTAGTGTAAAAAGGGTTAAAGTAAGGGTTAAGTTTAAGGTGTTTTAGGTCAGGATTAGGGTTGGGATAAGGTAAAGGGTTATGATTATCATTAGAGTTAGGGTTATGGTAAGGCTAGTGTTAGGTTCAGGGTTGGCACATTTTAGACCTAATGTTGCGTCTCGGATGAGACATGAGGCCCACCCCTCCCTCTGCAAATAATACATACTCTAAATAGCACCCTCAGTGTTCACATTTGGTTGTAAATGTTACAATTCTACATCGACCAAGCAGCGGTGGGTGGTTATGTGCATGAGCGTCAATCCTGTGAGACACCAGGGAGAGATACGGAGAACATGCCCCACCCCTGACATTGATGCTTTTTTTCTGCCATTTTTGGGCAATTCAGACCAACTAACCCCCTCCCAAAACACCCCCCACACACACACCCACCCCACCCCCACACCCCCCACACGCGCGCGCACCCCTACACACAAACCTCAAACAAACCACACACCCACCCCGCACTCACACCCCACACCTTTCAAGACCAATCGCAGCTACTGGTTAGGTGAGTATAATTATGTTCCATGTATGTTTCTACTTTACCACCACTCTTTGATTAATTTTTTAATGTGTATAGATGATGGGACGAGTTGTGATGAAATCGGGATACGTTATCTACACCAAGGACATGTTTTGAACATAACATCTCCAGGGTTTCCCGATGGTTATCCAAACGATCTAGCTTGCACAATAACACTTATGACAACAGACAACGGAGCTATACGACTAACTAGATACCTTTTTCACATGGAAAAAAACTACGATTATCTTGTAATTCAAGCCGGCATTAATATGACAAGCGGTCTTAACCTCGTTAGTAGATTAACCGGAACCATTACACCTTTATCATTAACCAGCAATGTCTTTCTGCTGATAATGGACACTGATCATTCTGTCTCAAAAGCAGGATTTAAATTTATGGCTGAATGGGTTTCTGAAGTCAGTAAGTATTAATTTTACAAAATAACAATCTAATACTGGAACTTACATTTTTTGCTCCGGTGCTGTGATCAGTCAATAAAATCATGTGCGCATGTGCGGTAATCAGTAGGGTGCCTATTCTCAGCCGCCACCTTCCACCGCAGTAACATATTGGCCAAACGTAGTCCATATAGACCACTTGGCATCACTGTTTATCAACAAAGTTGAGGGACTCGGCTATCGATATGCTCGAACGAGCCGCTACACTGTTCAATGGCTTTCCTGTACTATATGAAATGTGGCGGGCGATTTAAAATACACATGCCCTTAGCAGACTACGATTCGTACGCACACTGCAGGGCAAAGAACAATGGAAATTGCCATAATGCGCGCGCATACTGCCGGGCAATGACGTCACATGCCAAGTGGTCTATAGAAAGGACCCGCGAGATAGCACAGCAATCCACCTGACCGCGGATTGTTCCACTTACGCCGTCGGGGTCCTTTTTGTGATTAACTTCCTGAGATTTCATGGAAATGGGAAGGGGAAGGAATTAAGGAAGGAGGAAAGAAGATGAAGAGAAAAGTTGTGTTGTCCGGTCCGAACTACAGCTCACGGTTGTTTGATGTATATAGAATTGCCTTCATTATTAAGTAAATGCAAACTATAGGTGGCGCTATTTATCCTAAATTAAATTTCTTAATTTGCAAGGGGTGTGTGATCATTACTGCCATTAAAACAGATGGAATAGGTCAAACAAGCAACAAAGAAATTTTATAAACATATTTCATCAAAAATTAAAAGAAATTATTGGTATTGAAGGCTGGAAAGAGTAATTTCCAGTAACTAAATAATGATTTTGTCATAAACATATACATTTTATATCAAAAAAGCTTTAAAAATGCTGTAAAATTGAATACTTGTGTAAAAGAGGTGAAATCAAAGTTGAAAATGACTCAAAAGCATCTGTATACATTAGCATGGTATCGTTTTTAGCTGATTAAGCCTAAATTTAGGTTGTACATGATGTTTTGTTTGAAAAACAAATAAATGATCACATCAAACAACCGGTACAGACCTGTAGGGGAGGAGCAAAAGATCGGAGATATCACACATAGTCTACCTACTAAGTTTGAGTAGTGAAAGAAAGCCAACGTCGTCTCAATCCCTTAGCAAACTCCGCCTTCAATCCCCCTTCAATCGACAAACTGCGTCCGATTTCTCTGACACCGTGTCTTGCGAAAGTCGCTGAAGGAAGTGAAATGTGGATGCTATAACGTTTATCCCCATGTTGATCAAAGACAATTTGGTAACCAGAAATGATTGTCCACCATGCACCACACACTGCTTTATTAATGTCTATTACCATTTGATGTCAGATGAAAACAACTTAATTTGAATCCAGGTAAATTCCAAGCCATGAGTGCATACTTTGGTACAAACAATCACCTAAATGTTGATTTGCGATCAAGCAACATCAGTCGGAACTCGCAAATATTGATTTTGAGATATAGCCAATCAAAGGAAATATTTCCTTTTGTTTCCTGATGTTTTGGAAACTCTTTAATTGCTCATATCTTTGGAACTGGTTGTTCAATTTCAATGGGGTTTTATGCAAAATGCAGCTTTGTAAATGCGTGTTACTATCCTATAAGAAACTGAAAATGTAGAAGGGAGCATAGGTTTTACTCCGACTCCCCTGCAACGTTGGATCTTGAGCCTCTACATACCCTTTTGGGCAATGATAAGTGTAAGAGTGCATCCGTGGATGTTGCTGGGTGTGTAGTGGTATGGGAGGTATTTATGAATTTGATTGTAATTTACCATGTTTGACTGTTTTAATAAAATACTAAAGAGTCGTCATTTTCTTAGGAAGCGTGTTATGAATATGTCAGTGACCAGAGTCATCTTATGACCCCCTATCTCGGATTGAAATTTTCTTTTCATCCCTATCGTATTTGAATGACAGGGTATGTACAATGATACAGTCAGTAGCTGTGTAATAAACCGTTTGACAGCAACGGACGTGTCAGGGATATGTGTTTTTCATGCCCCCATAACGTGGTGGTTGTATGTTGTTTTTAGATGATACTTGCCCAACTGGTCAATTCTCCTGTGGTGAGGAGGATAGTGGTGTAGAGTGCTGGAGCTTATACTATTTATGCGATGGCCGTTATGTCAATTGCCTGAACTCTTGGGATGAAACATCTTGTGAACCCGGTATTTATATAAACCATCATTCAAACGTGTATCCTGTGTTAGATTAATGTGCATAATGTTCTTGATCTTTATTGAAAATAACACTGTTAAAATGTTATCTAACCTTAGTTGTTTACCAGGTGAGTAGAAAAATACTAGTCTGATAAGTACACAAAAAATGTTCAGAAGTAATTACTTTTAATAGCTAGTGTATGTAACGAAGAAAGAGGGTAAAGGAGAAAGATACAAGTGGCCTTATAGTGATAACCAGATCCCACTCATTAATATGTATTATTCTGTTGTTCAAACAGCTTGCCCAGCTCCAGTTCATCTGAACTTGACTGTTGGAAGTACATTGAATGTGACATCTCCTTGGTATCCAAAACGACCTCCTCTCTTCGCAGACTGTTCCTGGTATATATCGGCAATGCACGAAGGATACGCAGTCATAACGATTGGCTCTTTCGATTCTTTCGATGGTGATATTATGACTATAGCAAACGAAACTGACATTATAGTTCGACTAAATGGCAATTTTGAGTACCCACTCCCATTTTATGCAAGGTCGTTGTCGATGAGTCTGCAAACAGACCATACTGTGGCGTACGGTAAATTCAGAGTAACCATCAAATGGTCGATTGGCGAGAGTAAGATTTTTTAAGCTCAGTACATACACTATAACTTGTGATGTCATAATATTTCACAACGAACCTTATAACATTTTTTATTTTTAGCAGCAGAATGTGTTACTATGGCTACCGGTCATGGAACATGAGGCTACAGTCATATTTAAGTTTACAGTCATAATCAACGTTTAAAGCGTGTAAAATATCAGAAATATTGTGCAATTTTCTGGAAAATCATCAACTTTAGCTCAGTTGTAACTTTTGATGTGCTGAACAAATTTGGAGTAAGGGCCAAAATTATTTCCCTCCAAGGTGGCCGTCAAATTCAAATTGGCCGCCACAGAGTAAAATTACAATTTCTACAAATTTGACTTCTGTGAGCTGGTAATTTTTGGCCATTTTGGAAAGTTAAAAGTAGATCAAATTAACAAAGTTTGTATTATTACGGTAAACAGATATGACAAAGTGACAAATATTGTTATAATTTTACTCAACAGCGGCCATTTTGAATTTGGCCCTTACTCCCGATTTGTAAAGCACATTAAAATCTACAACTGGGCCAAATTTGGTGCTTCTGGAAAAATGCACAATACTTTCAAGCTTGTGCAGCACTATTATCGCCTCTGCAATATCGGACGTATCGATGTCAAAATTAACGTTCCGCATTCAAAATAATTATCGATAAATTAACAACGCAGATTTTTTGCAACATTCTCGAAAACAGAAATAGAAAGCAAATTTATAATTCTACGCTACTCAAATTTGGTACACTCACCGGAGCGCTTTCACCGGGTCAACCGGCGTCTTCAGCGGATGTTATTGCTCTTGTTGCTAGTGATGTAGTACTAGGACACCTCCGATGACGTCACATGTGTTGATGACGTCAAACTTGAAGATGTTATGCCACCCCATTGGTTCTGGGGGGTCAGCAGGTTGTCCCAGACAGGGAGACTTGGAGAGCGTAAAAGTGTTAGAAAGGGAGTCCAAGAACTTCCCTCGCAAGGTCTTGGAAGCAATCCATATCAGAACTAAAAGACCCAGACTGAACCGTGACAAAGGGTTGGACCCCGGAACAAAGGGGCGGCACAACATCTTGAGGTTTGACGTCATCAACATCTGTGACTACATCACTAGCAACAACAATCTTCAGAGCAATAACATCCGCTGAAGACGCCGGTTGACCCGGTGAAAGCACTCCGGTGAGCATGGTGAGTGTACCAAATTTGAGTAGAAATATAAATTTGCTTTCTATTTACGTTTACCGCTACGTATGAATATACATCATTCTCGAAAACGTCATTCCAAAAATGGGCTTCTAAAATTCAATCGATACTGCGTGGTTTTAAACGGGGCAAACATTTGAAAAAAAAAAACTAACATGAACACGTTTTTGATCTCGTCAACATGGTGCGTCAAAGGAAGTAAATGAAGGATATTCAAACGAATTCTAACAATTATGTTTAAACATACCAAAATAATGTAAAGCTTTATCCAACGCACCAACATTTCTCTTACTGGGATGTTCAATTGCTGAGATTTTAGAGAACAAGTTAATACGTCTGTTATATATCACGTTTCTTGTATGTAGTATCCTTTTAAATATGCTTTTCTGAATGGATTCTGTTGCAATTAGTGGTGGTTAAACCCGTTATTTCTCTTGCAATGGATTTAGTGAAATCATTTTATTCAACCTTGAATAACGTGTTGTCGTATTACACAGATCCCAATGACATACGATTAAACACAACAGAAGGAGTAATTGAGTTTCGGAATCAAGGTCGATGGTTGACCATCTGTGGAGATTTTTGGAGTGATACCAACGCTCATGTTGCTTGCCGGCAATTAGGATTAGAGACGGGGATTTCCAAAATACATCCTTTCAAAGAGGGCACACGGGGGATGCTGTCGTATCGGATTAACTGTTTAGGGGAAGAAATGTTCATCTATGACTGCCCAGTTGAACTTCTGCAAGAAGATTGTGTGATTGGCACCGCTGCTTTAGAATGCCAAATATTACCAGGTAAGACGACGTAACTCTGGTTGGATTAGAGAGTTTTGATTTGATTTGTTCGGGTTGTGACAACCCTGGATAACCCAAGAAAGCCTCTATTGAAGCTTATTTCCATTGGGGTCCATTTGAACGCCGGGACGGGTTGGGAACAGTCAGGGGTTAACACCCTACTCTTTTCGAAACTGGCTGCGAGATACATGTACAGGTATGCCTCTCTGCACACGGGACCGACGGCTTAACGTCCCCTCCGAAGGACGGAGTACTTTCATGATTCATTTACCCAATTCTAAATGAACCATGGGAGAGCGGAAGTCTGAATTTAATCTACAGATGTTGCTAATTAATTTCAGACTTTTTTTTTCCAAGTCAATATCCCAGCAAATCGCCACCGCCGGGAATCGAACCTGGGACCTCATGCACTAAAGGCAAGTACCCTAACCATTGCGCCACGCTCTCCCTTGTTAGTTACAGGTCTTATTATATTCAAAGTAAAGTATTTTGCGGCATGTCGCTGCATGCAAAAGAAATCGGCCCAAATAACGCTATGACCACCAGATTACTGACAATAGGACAGGGCGCCACCACATAAGCGTTGGTTGATTGTGTGTCATCATGCGATACATACGTACGTACAAACGTGCGTATTAACGTGCAATGTATGCTGTCTCTCCATTGGTTACCGGTAAAACAGAGAATTATTTACAAAATCATTCTATATGCATTTAAATGTCTAAATAACCAGGCCCCTACATATCTCACTGATCTTGTCCAGCTACTTCAGGATGCAGCTACTGGCGGATACAGACACAGACTTCGTTCTTCTACTGATGCAACAAGACTTGTTGTTCCGCGATCTAAAAAAACGAGTCGGAGATAATTCGTTTGTTGTTGTTGCACCTCACCTTTGGAATAGTCTCCCCGTTGACATCAGGGAATCGGCGTCTGTGTCAATATTCAAAAAATGCCTGAAAACACACTTGTTCCAGAGTTAATTTTTCTGCATTTCTTTTTGTTTTCTGTATTTTGCTTGTATGTTGCTTTATTGTGTTTTTGTCGCTTTTGTAAGGCGCCGTGTGCTCCGTAGAGCGCCCTATAAGTATTGTAATAATAATAATAATAATAATAATGGTCGGCGAATGGCGTATGGAAAATCGCAATCTATTTAATACCTCTGCGTGAACCCGCTTGCGCGTATAATATACGCCGTATTTATGCTTGAGTCACTTTTTAGCTCTTTTTACATGTGTTTTCGATAACATATCAAAAATCAAACAACTGCACTTTGAACCCTTCTACAGTTTGGGTATTTCTATTATTTCATTATTATAGAGCTTCGATTATACAATAGTGAAAACGAAGACAACAATAGCATTGGACGATTGGAAGTCCGACTCAACCAGCACGATAACGGAACCTGGGGATCTATCTGTACACAGGACCTTACTTTCAACATAGCTAAGAAAATGTGCCAACTGTTGGGATTCAAGAATGTTTTACGCTTAATTGACTTGCCACCGATTGATTCATTCTACCCGATAAATCTAGAGCTATTTAGCTGCACTACCGGTTCCTTGCACTCAATACTTAATTGTGACGTCAGTAATTGGGGTGAAGCCACCTGTGATCACAATAAAGACGTTGGTTTGGAGTGTTTTGCAGGTAAAATATTCACATTATTCAGCTAAAATAATGACAGATTTTGTCATAGACCCGGTCATAGTCTGCAGTGTGCTTCATTTATCACTTATCATCCATAATCTTTCGCGCAATTAATAATACCCATCCCTAATTGACGTGTTGATATTGGGAATGATCATGTTAAATTTTGTAGTGACATAAACAAATAAGTGCGTTTACGCGGTTGCGTCGCCAGCGTAGGGATAAATCGCTCTTCTACGCGTGTACACACGCCCCGTGGGATAAGGTTATCGCTCGCGATTTGAATCTGTCACTACAAAATCTAACAATGGCGTTATACTCTCAGACGCGACACAGTATAGAATCCAAATTGGACTGTTTTTGTTATTTTAAATCCATCAAATTATTTTCCTAAAATGCCAATCACTTATGTAGCTTTGAAGACAAACATTTAAGACGAAATTAATTTTGGGTGATATTTTACAGTTACCTTTTCTTGCCAAAAACTACCTTTCCATCAAGTATACTTTTTTTTGTATGCTGCTCATGGAAATTCAAAGCAGTGTGAATAATTCTGTTGCAAATAGTCGTGTGTCAAAAGCCACTTTGACTGGACTAGAAAGGCAAATAGAATTAAATATAATTAGAGGAAAAAAGAGAGTAGAGATGAATATACATGCGAGAGAGATACATGTAACTTCTTCTTCTTCTTTGTGGTGCTGCACATGTGCACAACGTCCCTTTTGGAACTAGACGAGCAGGAATATTGGAATTTGGGGAGCTGCACAGATTTGGTGGATGTTACAATCTAAATGCGGATAGGTGTGCGCCGTTCGGCAGCAACTGGCCTAGTTGATGCGATCTGATTGTGATGATTCACCATTGCAGCGAAATTACAGCGCTTTGAGTCCTCTAAGATCTGGAGAAAGGCGCTTTATAAATCCAAAATTTATTTATTTATTAATAATGGTGTGCTCGTGTGTTGTGCTTAGTCATTGATGTTGAAGTCTTGTACTTTAATTAGGTTGCTTGCTGCTGTTTTAAACTGCATAACTAGATTCTATGATTTGATTATTGGTTAATGATTGTCCTGTTCTTTTACAGGTTGTCTAGCTCCAGTTCATCTAAATTTAACTGTTGGAAGTACAATAAATGTCGCATCTCCTGGGTATCCACGGTCACCTCTATTCACAGACTGTACCTGGTACATATCAGCAATGCACGATGGATACGCGTTTGTAACGCTTAGCTATTTCATTCCGCAATCCGATAATGATATTATGACTATAGCAAACGAGCCCGACTTTATATTTCGACTGCATGGATATCATGAGGGGTACCCTCCCCCATTTTATGTCAGGTCGTTGTCGATAAGTCTTGAAACAGATAATTATGAGTTGCCCAGTCACTTCAATATAACCATCCAATGGGCGATTGGCGAAGGTAAGATTTTTTAATAACTTATCCTACACTAATCAAAGCATGTTTATAATATCATATAATAGTTCAATAAAACTTTATACTGACATTAAGGGGGTACTACACCCCTGTGGTAAATTTGTGACTATTTTTGCATTTTTCTCAAAACATAATAACACGCTGGTTACAAAAGTTATGCATATTATTGGGGCAAGGAATCCAATTACTACACTGAAATTTCAGTGACTCAAGACAAACGGTTCAGTATATATGATAGGAAATGAGGTACATCCTAGCGGTACCTTATTTCTTATCATAAATAACGAACCGCTTGTCTTGGGTCATTGAAATCCCACTGTAGTAACTGGATTCCTTGCCCCTGTAATATACATAACTTTTGTTACCATTGTGAATTAGTTTTTGAGAAAAAAAAAAAAATGGGCATACATTTATCGAGGGATGTAGTACCCCTTAAGGTTACTATTGCTTTCTATATTTAATGTTACCGACATTAAGATTACGCTTGCTTTCTTGCCCTGCGGGGCTCTTATATTGGGGTTCCCACTTGGAGTGTTCAGTCGTATGGGAGTTTTCGTCCTCGGACCTCCTGGTCCGGTGGATTTGTTTTTTATTTGATACTGGGGCCCAGTATCAACAAAAACATCAAGGCCGCAGCCTTAGACTCCCATACGACGACTAATCACTCCAAGTGGGACCAAGAAAGCAAGAATAAACTCAATGGTGACGGGCTGTCTCTACTGGGTGACGGGGTGTCGTTGTTTTTCTGTACCCCTTAATTTCATTCATTCTTAAGGTCCTGCTCTCTATCGGGGGCTATTTTATATTTTAAGCTTGTTTCCATGTACGCGTGCAGCACAATCTTGAATAATATTGTGTTTGAGCAATCTTTTCTTTGAGCTAACAAGCTTTATATTAGCGCTGTAGTGAAGAGACTGGGTTAAATATTTTTTGAAATGTAGCCTGCTTTTCTCAATATAAACATGTCAACTCTGTATATGTTGAAGTTAAAGGCTTCAAAAATGAAACTCAAATAAGATTGTGAATATTTTGAAACTCAAATAAGTTAAGAGAGGAGTAAAGGTGACTGACTAAAATTAATGATATTAAAAAAAAATTGTACAAAACATTTTAAACATGTCAGCAAATTGACATATTCATTACAATACAAAGCGATTTAAAACGCATTAGTGAAATCAGTGATCCAACCTTCAATAATGGATTGTTGTATTACACAGATCCCAATGACACCTGAATAGTGAACGAAACAGAAGGGGAATTCAGTTTCGTAACCAAGGACGATGGATGGCCATCTGTGGAGATTTTTGGAGTGACACTAACGCTCATGTTGCTTGCTGGCAAATGGGATTTTTGACGGGGCTTTCCAAAATAAATCCTTTCAAAGAGGGCAGCCGGAGGATGCTGCCGTATCGTATTAACTGTTTAGGGGATGAAAAATACGCATATGACTGCCCAGTTGAACTTCTGCAAGAAGATTGTGTGCTTGGCACCGCTGCTTTAGAATGCATAAAGCTACCAGGTAAGGGACGTGTAGACCATGGGACAAGGCTTGCTAAGTGCTTCAGAAAGTAGTTTTCGTTCTCCCTTTCTGGGTAGAGGATGGTTTATACATGAAAATATAGCTATTATATCACTGATCAATAATATAACATTTCCCACTTTCAAAAGTTGCACGTTACTGTGTAATTTAGGAGTTATTTGGGGTTAAAATGTGTTTTTTGTGATTTTTTTCCATTTTTGCCCAAAAATGTCAAATATTAAAATAGCTGTAACTTTCAAAATAAATTGAGTAGAAATCTAGTTAAAGTCAAAGTGCGTACCTCTTCCAAGAAAGAAACATTTACTTCTGTCGACTCGCTCAAGTCTGGTTTATGAAACAACATATCTGTCAATGTAAGTGGAAACATGAGGACAATTGCAACGCAAGCCTGTTTTTCATTAGAAATTGTGTGCAAGGTGAAAAGAGCATCATTTTGGAGATCAAATGTGCGAGGATTTTATGCAAAGTCTTCAGTGGACTTCGCTGAACAGTAATTTTCGCAGGACAGGTGAATCAGTGGATACATCAAGAGCAATGAGAAATAGAACTTTACAATCTACATCAAGAAGAAGACTGCTGGATAAGTACAATTACCAAAGAGTGTATTTGTTTGTTTGTATGTATGTATTTATGTTGACTCATGATATTATTGTGAAATCATACTTAACCTTTGATTAAAATATCAAAATATTTAATTAGTGTCTTTTGTTGTGCATTCTGCAGTGGATTTGGGGAAAAGGTGTTTTCACTGGTATTAAAAACGAAACGCTTTTATTTGAAGTAACAGCATTTATATCGGCCTATAATGTAATATAATTAAGTTGACTTTTTAGGGGATTATGCTATGAATCTGTGGGAACTCCATTAATAAAGTGACATGTTTGTGCGGCCACAACTTTAAACATTGAGGTATTTCTGGGGCAAAAGGTGGGGACAACTGCTACAAAAATGTGACCGTCCAGGTCGAAACGCTCGTAAAGTCGGCCCCTGATCAAATTTGTTTTCTTCCGTGTTTAGAAATATATATCATAAGCTTTACAATGATATATCATTTGACTTCAAACGATATCCAGAAGCGGAGTTATAACTTGTTAAACTTTGCTCCTTCAGTAAAAGGGTACATTATTTTGCACTACTTATTTCTTTTTTTCCACATTGCTGGTATTAAATATCAAATGGTCATAATTGGCGGTCACTTCAAATCATCCCCAACTGAACGAGGTTCATTGTTAATTGTTGGTTAACCCACCACTTGAACAGGATTTAGCCAAAGCAAACAAAGACTTAAGTTTTTTACTAATGCTACACATAAGTATAAGCTTATTATCCACTTCAACAATAGGATTAAAGATTGGTGTTTGACTGGACTAAAATGAGAAACATGTCGGACAAATATTAGGGACATATGAATACAACCTCTGAGCATATTTTTCACCGTAACTCGAACTACAATTTGCCGACTTTACGAGCGGTTTGAGATGGATGGTCACAAATGATGCAAAAAAAGTTAGGTCTTTCGAGGAGAATTCATACAAATGGATTTTGTGGGGGGTAGATGCTAATGCACAGCATAGCCCAGCATAGCACAACCGGTGCAGATGTTACTCGCTATTGGTGACGTGAAAACTTATCAACATAGCCTCGCACATTTATATAACTCGGCCGTGAAAACACTGAAAAGGTTTTGACCTATCTCCAGTTTGATATGTTTTATTATTTCATTATTTTAGAGCTTCGATTAAACAATAGTGAAAATGGAGGCGACAATAGCAGTGGGAGACTAGAAGTCCGATTCGACAAGCATAATAACGGTTCGTGGGGATCTATCTGTACACAGAACCTTACTTTCAACATAGCTGAGAAAATATGCCAACTGTTGGGATTCACGACCGTTTCACTCTTAATTGACTTGCCACCTATTGATTCATCCTACCCGATTAACCTAGAGCTATTTAACTGCACTACCGATCCCTCGCACTCAATACTTAATTGTGACGTCAGTAATTGGGGTGAAGCCATCTGCGATCACAATAAAGACGTTGGTTTGGAGTGTTTTGCAGGTAATGAAATATTCACATTACAGTGTACTTTACATTGCAGTGTGCTTTAATTATCACTTATCATCCATAATTTTGTCGTGCAATCAGTAATACCCATTCCCAATTGACGTGTTATGATTGGGAATGTTCATCTGACAGCCAGTTAGTAATAATTTGTATGCATAAGTCACAGGCGTAATTTTGTTATGGTTCTTCTGTTTCTTGGCACAAAAACTGACACATACAACATTTCGTCAGTTTTCTTAAGGGCTCGGTCACACACCTTTGCACAGTAATTTTGTGGGACCTGCGAGCATATCAGACACACCAACTTGCATTCTGCACACGAGGAATGTTCTGATGATATCAAATAATTTCGATTAAAAAATAATTCCGATATAATACAAATTTTACAGCAAATTATCGAAAATTGACATTTAACAGTCCTCGAAGTAAAACTTGGTAGACTTTATAAATCTACTGCTACGTACTTAAAGTATATGTAGCTGGGATGAAAATCGACCATCATGTGCAAATTTTGACCTTTTGTATTGAAGATATACAGGGTGTCCCCAAAAAAAGAGGCCCCTCATTGCGCTCTCTTTTATTTCAATCGGCTCATAACCTTTGAAGATATACCCTTTCAAAGAAATGTATCCGTTTTTCACTCTGTCGACGGAGGAGGTTTGGCTACTTCAAAGATTGAAAAGTGCATATACCATGCATGAATATAAAACATTCCTCGATGATAACTTTATAAAATAACAACTTTATTTTAGGGAATGGGCTTTACCGGTGGGCTTATGGGTTATGGATTTTGTTTAGTGTCATTAATTTGGGCGAAATTGATGTGGGATGGGACTTCTTTAGCTATACTTGCAATTACTTTCTTACTTTATTGTTTCTTGCTTTCTTTTTATTGACATTTTTAAGTCATTTCTCTTTTTGAATAAAAGGTAGCCCTGAAAAGGGCTGTTTAGTTTGTCTTTGGTTCTTTTGAAGTGAATTTAATGTGTTGCTCTGCCCTCTACCTGGTTGCCTCCTTGACGAATACAGGTTTCAGCCCTAGTCCTCATTGCATTAATTGCGTTGCGTACCATCCTTGTGCGCCGGATACTTGCGAATATGGCAGTAATACGTTTGCAAAGATCTTGGAGTTTGCCACAAATGAAGAAATCAAGTGGTGTGAGGTCTGGTGATCTTGCAGGCCACTCCACAGCATGACACATCCCAACCACTCTGTTTGCTACTCGTGGACAGAGTGAAAAAACGGGTACTTGTCTTTAAAAATGCATATCTTCAAAAGTTGTGAGCCGATTGAAATAATTGTTTTGGTTTATTAAAGCTAACAATTGAAGGTTTCTTTACATACCAAAATATATTTGATCAACTTTTCAGACATAGGCGAAAAAGAGGGCGCAATGAGGGGCCTCTTTTTTATGGGACACCCTGTATATGATTGTCGGCTTTTCTTCCTAACAACATTTAAGCAAATTAGATTTATAAAGTTTACTTTGAAGACTGTTAAATGTCAGAATACAATTTGTGTATCTGATGTGCTCTCAGGTCTCACAAAAAATATTATTACAACGGTAGACCAACCTTTCATGTTGTTTTGCAACCAAATTACTTTGCTTAATTCGGGTATGCTGACCTCGAATATTTTGTCTGCCAGGCTGTACGCGACACTAAAATAGGACCCACCCCATACCCCAATAGGATCATACAGGGGGAAATTAAACATGCTCCAAATTCACTGCAAATGTAACAAGTGTGCCCTTTGGACCCGTACTTCTTATAAAAATTAAGGCAGATTGCTCTACAAGTCCAAAGGTATCAGGAAAAGAATAGTTTGAAATATCTGCGATGTGAAGTTCAGAAGAAATATGATAAATAAAAACAAAGGCCATTGCATCCTACACACTTTTTAACTATTTGCTGTGTAGCATATATGAACCAGACGTCGCAGATAGTAAAACTAATCTTTTTCCGGAACCTCGAAGATTGACAAACAATTTGCCTCGTTGGTTACGAAAATTGATATAACTTTGACTTTTGGCCCCTGTTCAACAAGCAAATCAACATTAGACCTCTTGTGTCTTCTTAACTATTGTTGTCGTATGCCAATGTATGCGCACAAAACTTGTGGGGCCAGTGTGGGCCAGTGTGGGTTTTTATTTGTGGGATAATGGTATCCAAATACTGCTTGACCGACAAAAGATTCAAATTCAGCATGTAGTCGGTTTACAAAAATAAACTTATAAATAAATCATGTCGGATTTTGTAGTGACAGAATCGAATCAGTGCGTTTATGCGGTTGTGTCGCCAGCGTACGGACAAATCGCCCTTCTACACGTATATATGTCCCGCGGGATTAGGATAGCGCTCGCGATTTTAATCTGCCACTACAGCATCCAACATGGCGTTACTCAAAACAAAAGACACGAGACAGTATAGAATCCGAATTGGGCTGTTTTTATTATTTTAAATCCATCAAATTATTTATCTGAAATGCCAATCACTGTTAAAGACAAACGTTAATTTTGACGAAATCATTTTTTCACGGTGATATTTTATAAAAGTGTATTTACTTTGTGACTATTATAATTAAATACGTTACAAATAGAACAGTAAATCTAAACAAATTAGTGGTGTCACTCACCACTAATGCAACATAATTTATTCACTTTTATATATTAAAGAGATGGAGCCTAAACATCATACCAAACTAAAATATACTTGGTGGAAAATTGATTCAATCATTTTAAAAACTATACCAACGTATTCATTTCGTCATAAGGATTCAGAAACAATATAGTTTGTCATATCTTTGATGTACTGTTCTCAAGTTATAAGTAGAAATGTCATACGTCAAATTTTGGGCTCCGCCTGGGTCATCTTTGAAAGAATGTTCCGATCTCCTTAAAATGGGTCTCAATTGGCTCGTCCTAGAAAAACACTCGAAATTAAGAATAGTTTAAAATATCTTTGATGTTTTGTTACAGGGTAGCAGGGCGAAAAAAGGCAATAATCGTTGAACTCTATTAAACAACTTAAACAGTGCAAAATCCGTTAAATGATTTATTATGCTTGCAAGCCGAACAATTTAAGACCATTTTGATTAAAATTAGACAAATTTTAGTTTTGACCTCTGTGGAGCCCAACATTTGACCTTTGACATTTTGATTTATACCTCAAGAACCGTATATCACAGGTATTATATGCAAACAATACATTTTCTGAATCCCTATGACTAAAAGAATAATTTGGTATAGTTTTTAAAATGAGTGGAGTAATTTTTAAATCTGACCTCTGTATGACCCTTTTACCGCCAAAAACTACCTTTCCAATAAATATATTTTAGTATACTTTTTGTATGCTGAAATTCACTGTTTACTGTATTTGGCCCTCGTAATTCAATACTCATGATTGTGTATTGAATATCACCGTTGTGTACAATCCCGGGTACAATTCTGTATAGCACATTAGCACACAATAAGTAATAGATGGAATCACCGACCTCGGGACACCGCAGTAATGGCGAAGTCGGTTAGGTATATACATGCGAGAGAGATACATGTAACTAGGTTCTATGATTTGATTATTGGTTAATGATTGTTATGTTCCTTTACAGGTTGTCCAGCTCCAGTTCATCTGAATTTAACTGTTAGAAGTACAATAAATGTCGTATCTCCTGGGTATCCACGGTCTCCTCTATTCACAGACTGTACCTGGTACATATCAGCAATGCACGATGGATACGCGTTTGTAACGCTTAGCCGTTTCATTCCGCAATCAGATCATAATATTATGACTATAGCAAACGAGCCCGACTTTATATTTCGACTCCATGGATATTATGAGGGGTACCCTCCCCCATTTTATGTTAGGTCGGTGTCGATAAGTCTTGAAACCGAGAATTATGAGTTGCCCAGTCACTTCAATATAACCATCCAGTGGGCGATTGGCGAAGGTAAGATTTTTTAAATTATCCTACATATCAATTTGTAAGCGCTCTTTAACAAATTCATAGTTCATTGAATTTACAACTGTTTGACTAGACTTCTCCGAAGTCCACTTGCCCGTTTAGTATACTTTGGCTATTACATTTGTGCATAAAACTCTTATTTATATTAATTGTGTGCAATTGATAGAATTTAACATCTAATCTTTTCAGTCACCGTATATCTGTTTACTAGCTTCCCAAGTGGACTACTTACTTTGGGTAGCGGTTAAGATTCTTAATACGGGATTCTATGAAGAGTTGGGCCAATTTCTGGCCTAACTAAAATTGGCCATGATGTAATCCATCTTTAAATGGATCTGACTTGTGATTGGTCACCCAGATCTCGTTATGGTTTAAATCCTCCGAGCACGTGTCATTACCATTGATAACTACATCATACACAACTATACGGCGCTTTGTGTACTAGGTGCATGAGCGCGTCCTGTACGTCCAGGCTTTGTGTCTGCGGTTAAATTGGATTGATAAACAAGTATGATTGACAGTGTGTGTTAGGGACTAAGTCTCCGGTCAAAGTCCTGTTAAAAAGGCAATGTACATAGTCGATTTTTAACTCGGACTTTTTAACTCGATTAATAATCTGCCAGATTCTAAATCAGAATTGTTTAATATTGAAGTGCCATATAATTATGCCATTATAATATGTTGCATATAATAATATAAGCCTACGTATAGTTTACTGTTACTGTCACTAATATAATTATAATAAACTTTTTCATAACCATTTATTAGTATTTTGATGTCATAGATATAAGTATAATTTCGAGTTCAACTGATGCGTTCGTCATGATTAATAGCATACGTTTATTTATCAAAAATCGACTATGGCATAGTCTACCATTTGACAAAGCAGGCGAAAATAGTAACTTTTTTCCTCTTCTTTCATTTAATGACATAAAATTTTAAAATTTTAATTTTTACATTTTTAAATTTTAGAACCTACATTTTGGTCCAACAATGTGCCTGGTATTTTTCAACAGATTTACCACATTCGCCTTGCTATAACATTGAATTGCGTTATCAGTAATGAATACATGAATACAAAAGCCACCTAAGTCCATGCGAAGTTATTTTGAGAGAAAAACCCGTGTATCATTTTAATTCCTTCAGTTAGATTTACCTGGTCAATATGGTAAGTTTTACGTGCAAATGAGTGGATTAACCTGTATTAGGTATGACGATTAGCATTTCAGGGACTTCGTGGGGTTCATTTTAAATTTTGGACTTTGGTGGTTTTTTGAATCATATACAAAGACAACAATGTTAGAATGAGATTACCACTAGTAAGATAATACAAAATAAAGCACACAAGTATGTATAATGTTGATAAGCATTCTGCCATGTAATATAAACCACACACTTTCCTTTATTAAACCCATTTTTTGTTCAAAAGTCATTCTCTAGCAATGAATGTGTTACAAGTGGACTTTTATACATACTGGATTTCAATCAATGTGTTACAAGACTGAAATCATGGAATTGGGTGATTATTTCATACATGCTATTTTTCACATGCCCAATAGACACAGAGGATGAATTTGAGTTGTTCTTTCATGCATATGACAGGCCTATGTATAGCAACAATTTCCCATGCTTAACTCAATTTGGCCAAAGTATGGACTTAGGTGGCTTTTGTATTCATATATTCAGTTGATCTAATGGGGAAAAGTGTTTTGGGGAAGTGTTAGCTTTCGTTTGATATTTAAAAAAAATCTTGATTGGATGAAGGGAACTCTGTGACATATTTTCCACTAGATCTCTGTGTAGTATAACACAGACTGTTTACTAGGCTAGACACGCTGTGCTGGAAATTTCTGTGTGCTCTGGTGTATACATACCTACACACCCAGCGCACTGAATGGTCTATTGTTCTATTGTGTCCGATTTGAGCGCTGACATATTGGAAAATGTTGCCAATCAATATTCATGAGAGTGTACATTCAACGTCCAATTTTCGATTTTCAATTGGGTGACTTGTGCTTGGCAGGTGTAAAATACATCTGACTGGGCGTTTTAAATACGTAACGCATAAAGGCATTGACATCATCGAATGGCTGCCTATAGTGCTGTTAGTGTTAGGCCTATATGGGGGGGGGCTGTGTTTAGTTTCTATAATAATTATTATAAGGCCTACATTTATTTGTCATTCCTTTCTTTTCTTTCTCTGTACTTATTCCCTGCTAAAGTATCACTCCCTCTTCTTATCTCCCTTCCCTTCTCCATCCCCTCATACTTTATGTCCCTCTTTCTCTCTTCCTCCAGCCCCCCTCTCATTCTTCATGTCCCCTCCTCCACCTCTTCCTCCCTCATCCCCTCCCAAGACCTCTCACAAAAGAGCTGCCCCCCCCCCCTTCAGTACGCCACTGTTTATGACATTCTCCTTCTTAAAATAAAATAAAATGTCAATTTGTGAAACAACTTTTATATAGGCCTATACCGGTATACTTATTATATGTTGCATGTATACGTAGCTATTACCATTATACAGTAATAGACATGCAGACATGGCAGCCTTGATGTATAATCATTCAGCAAGCGCATTCAATTTATTTAAATGAAGCACCTACAGTCAGTGGGGTGACAACGAACTGCATCAGCGGCTAATGTGTGCCTTTTGAGCTTACGGCTACTGAATTACACCCTTGAGTGGTATGACAACAAAAGGTACTTTTCGTTATAGTAAGCGCTTTCACGCGACTTTCGTTTGATCACTTATTGACAGTAGTCTGCTAGGTAAAGCGTTAATACACTGTCGGGTCAGCTTACCGATTTAATGGTGGAAGCCCTTTGTCCCAAACAAAAGGTACCTTTCGATGAATAGCTTGTCAGATTTCAAATCGGCACAAGTGTACAATGCGTTACATAATATATTGCCTCTCCATTCTTAATAGCTCCATGTACACACCTACATACACACATGTACATACAAAATGCTTATATAGCGCTGCTACATAAAGAACGCAGCGCTGAACAAGAAGAACCATAATAAAAACAACAAATATGAGAAACTTCAGGCATGTATTTAAGACAAACAAAGTCACTTAAGCAGGAAACAAATGTGTTTGCAGATTTCTTAAAAGCAGGTAATGTGGTAGACTCTCTGATGATGAAAGGTAGACTGTTCCAGATACGAGGAGCTGTGTATGAGAACTGAACGGAGACCTTGACGGGTTGGAATGTAAAGAGAAAGACATTGCGATAAGTAGTCAGGTGTCATCCCATTGAGGCATTTGATTCTATCCTCAACGGGCAGCCAATGTAGTTGGTGTAAATAAGGCGTGCCATGATCTCGTTTCAACGTTTGGCAAATACCTTTCGCGGGCCAGTTCTGGATCCTCTGTGATTTCGGGATGTCTGTTTTGGTTGATCCAAGAAGAGTCCATTACAATAATCCAGTCTGGAGAGAATAATAGTACGCGTATCGAGATGGCAGGTGTCATAGGAAGTCCAAGAACCTACGTATACGCGAAATATTGCGGAGTTGGAAGTTTAAGTTTGTGCAGAGAGATTTTACATCTGAATTGTGAAGACATGGACATTTGTGAGTCAAAGATGGCACCAAGATTACGAACACTGTCACTAGGAGATATTGTAACGTCCTCAACAAGCAAAGATATAGGAGATATGTGGTGTTTGAGATGTGGTGATGTTATTACCACAAACTCTGTCTTGTCATCGTTTAGCTTTATTGTTCTTTAGTACCGTTTAAACACTCACAAATCTGCTAAACCCTCGATTTGGGTATAGAATAGTGTGAAATTGAACATTTTCGCGCGCTTCGCGCGAAATTTACAAAATGTGGGCCTACATCAACTTTTACTTGGTTCGCCCACTACGCGCACGTATCTCACAACATTGGGCCGAACTAATGATCACTATCAAATTTTGTCCCTTGTCTCCTCCCAACAAAAAATCAGGCACGCTCCTGATTTCGATTTCAACTCTTTACTATTGGCCCCCCGGATATTTTGCTGACAGGGCCCTTTTCCTTAAATCCGCCTCCAAGTCCGTGATAGAGGGCGTTTTTACTCTTTTCATCAGGTGCGATTCGCTAAACATACGACATCTTTATGTGGTGACCTCAATCACATGAGTCGAGTAAGCAGTCTGGTCCGACTGCCTGATCAGGAAATACTGCCGAGTCAGGCAGCATGCTGCCTGCGCAGGCAACACAGGCTTTGGTAACCCTTCCGAATTTGACAGACTAAGGACTAAATTGTTCTTGGTAATTTTATAAAAGATCGGAGGAAATTTTACTTTGACACACATGAGCTACATGTAAGTTGACAATTTTTCAACGGGCAAAAAACAATTCCACCAGGAGGAAAATAATTTAAATAGCAAAACAATTTCTAACAGTTTAAAAAAAATTTGATTTAAATATGCAAATTACCTTTATTTTAACTAAAATTAATGCAAAAATTCTACTGATTGTACATCCATTGATAATTTTATATATTTTACCTACTTCTTTACTCTAAACCAAGAAATAACGGTATATTAACGGCATTGTGGGATACCATATTGCCTGCGCAGGCAACATGCTGCATGACTCGGCAGTATTTCCTGATCAGGCAGTCGGACCGGACTGGTAAGAGTTGATGTGAATTATTCATAACCGATCGATACCTGCCTTGCCTCACTTAGTTGAGAGCAACAAAATTCTCTATAGGTTTGTGTGTCAATACAAAAACCGTGAATTTAGTGTCATCCCCTTGCCCCCTGTACTGGTCTCACACTGTCAGTATTTGTTCTTAAGCTTGCCAAGTCAGCGTCGTTCTGAATCTGATTCTGTGTAAATCAGAATACAGTAAATATTCCTCCGTTAGAACCAGTTGGTGGATCAACATACATCAATAAATATTGGATGGTTTATCCATGAAGTGTCTCCATACTGCAGTTACTGTCCGTTTTCCTATACACAATACACAGTGCTCTTTCCCATTGACGCGTGACCTCTACAAATAGCCTACGTTAAAAGTATGGGGATATGCCTAGTTAACGTCGCTGTGTGAAAAATAACCGGCCAATATTAAAAGTACTCTTCTAAAGTTCTAGAAAATATAGTTCTGTAACATGTCCTAAATTTTTAGCTAATTTAGATGTTTGGAAATATGCGTACTTTGGTGTTTTAGTTAATGTTATAGGTAATAGTACATTGCCTAGTTAACGTCGCTGTGTGAAAATAACTGGCTAAGGGAGTGTTCATAAATACTTTGGTAGGGGGCTGGAAAATATGTAGGGGGTCATAAAATTTTAGGAGTTCTGAATAGGGGGGTTAAAAAGTTTTGGGTGTATGAACAGGGGGTTAAAAGTTTTTGGGCACGTAGAGGGGGGGTGTAAAAACTTTAGCAACATTAGTCCTGAAGAAAAATATAAAATAGCCTGAAATTTTTTCACGCGCTACGCGCGCAAATGTTCCAGTCAAGCCAGAACAAAAGTTCATTCCAGATAAGGGTATTTGATCAGGTCCTTTATGTATTTTGATAAGTCATTCAATAGTCAAAGATATATAAGTATATGAAGTGTTAAAAATTGTCTTGTTGTCTATAACTTAATTTTGAGGTTTGTGTCAGTTCCTTCTAGTCTGCTCTTTTAATCACTAAAAGGTGCAATATCTTTGTTCTTCTTTCATGTCTTTAGTTTGACAATTTTTACAATAATATTTCATGCAGTACAGATTATTAATTTATTATCACTGATATATACAACTAAATCATGTTGCATTATAATTACAGGCAGAGGAAGCTTGGAGAACCGGGGTACACATTTCCACCCTCTAATTTTTCCATGGGTGACATCCCCTAAAAATCCTAGTAGGAGAAAAAAAACCAATAATTGCCCTATGCAACTTTTTTAGCACATCAAAAAGCATTATGTTTTGGGCCCAAATAGGGTAAAATTACAAAATTTTGCGCTTCGCGATCACACAAACTGGTCCATCAAATAGCAAAACACACCATTTCGGCAGTAGCGTATAGTGCCCCCATGACAAAGATGAAAGAAAAAGTTCCCCTTCAAAAAATGAAAGATAAAATCTGGAGGGCAAATGAAAAGAAAAGGGGCAAGGAACCCCTTTTCCACCCAAATTCACCCCGATCATGGGCCAAAATAGTGTAAAATACAAAACGTTTGCGCGTTCTGTGCGCACATTGTCACAATAAAAGGCATTTTCAACCCCATCATGGGCGAAAATAGTGTAAAATACAAATTTTTTGCACGCTACGCGCACACATCATCCCAATAAAGCCCTTTTTGGAAGCTCAAATACATGAAATGCTCAAATAGAGTCTCTCTAAAAAACAAAAACGGTTTATGTATGCAACTGCAATTTTTTTTGTCAACTGTGCCCCCGAAATTTTATTCCCCCCAGTTCCAGTAAACCAGAACAAAATATACTCGTCCCCGACCCCTAAATTTCAATGCTTCGCCACTGATTCCAATCATAAATGGATGGTTTTTAATACTGGGTTGCATAAAACATACTTATGAGTTACTTTACAAAATGATAAAACAATTCCACATATTTTATATCAATGACATGTACATACAATTTCATTGCACATCAATACAAATTTTAGTATCATTAATATGTTTCCTCTGTCCTTGGATGTAGAATGGTAGGCTACATTAAAATGAGGGGGGGTCAAAATAGTTTTGAACCTAATATGAGGGGGGGGTCAAAAAAGTTTTAGGTCCATTAAGAGGGGGTCAAAAAAGTTTTGGGTTCACGAAGAGGGGGGTTAAAAAAATTTCGACATGAAAAAAAATATTTTCCAGCACCCCCCCCCCACCAAAGTATTTATGAACACTCCCTAATATTAAAAGTACTCTTCTAAAATTCTAGACAATATGTGACGTGTCATGTCAAAAGGAGACACTTTTGGGCGGGATCATAAATGGAGAAATAGCCAAAAAGCTGCCCGGGGGGTGATTTTTTCACAATTTGGGTTTGTTGCGAATATGTGATGTTATTAATGTTAAAACTATTGTATAATAGTTTCAGACGGGATTGTGACGGGCATCTTGTATTTTTTGAGTAATTTTTCAAGGTAATTCCTACTCTCAACATTGTCAATAATATTTTCAAAGGCCGATATCTCAATTTACAGTTTTATAATACCATAACTTACGAACTCAATATCTTCGCTTAGGAATGTCCGATTTCATTGGGGAAAACGGCGTTGTGGAGTAAAATATCTCTATATTTAAGTTATGTAAAAACCTCAAAATTGATAACCTGCCCAAAAGTGTCTCCTTTTGACATGACACGTCACATATAGTTTTGTAACATGTCCTAAATTTTTAGCTAATTTAGATGTTTGGAAATATGCGTACTTTGGTGTTTTAGGAAGGATATGTAAACGACAGATAACACCAAAAAATATGAAGAAATTATTTCCAAACCGTGTTAAGTCTGCAAACCACCATGTTTCTCATTTTTTTTAACTCTTGTTAACAATAAGCACGTATTGTCTCATTTCGTAAACAAAGACCACACACAATTGTTCTCTAGCGCTCGCTTTATAATCGTTCACCCAACTGAAAGTATAATCAACATGTATTTATTATTGTACGTGTAAAGCAGACACATATGCCCGGGCACATATGTTGTGTGTATTTAACCAGAGAAGATATGATTTAATCAGTTGTGCTGTTTTCAATGAGTGTTATCTTGGTTTAATAGCTTTTAATGGGGTTTAAGTCCTGCAAAGGTCGAATTGAATTCTACTGTAGACATGACTGCATCATGCTCCGTTGGCTAAACGTAAATGGCGTAATTAAGAATTCGGACTGGGAGGTCAATTGCTGATTCGCCACGCCTTTGTGCTTCCTTTACTGCTTGTAAGGTATCGGCAACACTGACTGAGCGAGATGGATTTAAATGAGGTTTTTCCTGCGAGGTCAAATAGATGTGACCCATTTCATACTCTTAACTTTTGTTACTCTTTATCCCATAATTTTCCTCATTCTTCCGGCCCTGCTGTCTATCGGGGTTAATTTATTATTTATTTTAATTTATAATTTAAGCTTGCTTCGCTATTGTATTGGAACAACATTGTTTCTTTGTAAGCCTGCGCCGCAAACTTGAACAATATTGTCTGTGAGCTAACACACTTAGCACTGTGTATGTTGAAGTTAAAGCCAAATTGATATATTCATTACAATACAAAGCGATTTTAAACGCATTAGTGCAATCAGTGATCCAACTTTCACTAATATATTGTTATTTACAGGTCCCAATGACATCCGAATAGTGAACGAAACAGAAGGGGATATTCAGTTTCGTAACCAAGGACGATGGATGGCCATCTGTGGAGATTTTTGGAGTGACACTAACGCTCATGTTGCTTGCCGGCAAATGGGATTTTTGACGGGGCTTTCCAAAAATAATCCTTTCAAAGAGAGCACCCGGAGGATGCTGACGTATCGGATTAACTGTTTAGGGGAAGAAAAATACGTCTATGACTGCCCAGTTGAACTTCTGCAAGAAGATTGTTTGCTTAGCACCGCTGCTTTAGAATGCGTAAAGCTACCAGGTAAGGGGACTCTAAAAGGGTAACTCTTTTTGGATTAGGGATTTACAGGTCTTATTATATTCAAAGTAAAGTTCCAAGTGGAGTTTCGTCCATTATTAAAATACAGTGACATGCCGAAAAATATAATCAGAAGCTGAGAGTTTTAATTATGAGAGGCGACAACTCCGATTGCAATGAGGACATTGTCAGAACCAGTGTTGGAGCAAAGGCTTTGAATCTCAAGGTCACTGTTTTGACTCCAAAGGTCAATGCTTTACCCCTCAAGGCCAATGTTTTATAGAATATGACTGTGGCGAATCGCTGGTATTAAAAACAAAACGATTTCTGTTGCAGTCGCAACATTTTTATGGGCCTACAATGAACGTATTATGATAAATTTGACTTATTGCTTTAAGAAGGAAAGGGTTGTACTACCCTTCCTATGAATTGCTCTTCCAAGTCGCCTATATGGTGCAATGGGTCCGGGGGACTCCATTAGTAAAATGACATGTATATGCGGCCGCATTTTTAAAAATTGAGGTATTTCGGGAGCAAAATTGCCAACGTAGTCACACGGCCGTGAACGAGGTTCCACGTTTATATAACTCGACCGGGAATCCGTTCGTGTGTATATACAACTGAAGAGGTTTTGACCCTTCTCTAGCTTGTTATTTTTATTATTTCATTATTTTAGAGCTTCGATTATACAATAGTGAAAACGGAGGCGACAATAGCACCGGAAGACTGGAAGTCCGATTCAACAAGCACAGTAACGGTTCCTGGGGATCCATTTGTACACAGGACCTTACTTTCAACACAGCTGAAAAAGTGTGCCAACTGATGGGATTCAAAACCGTTTTACGCTTAATTGAGCTACCACCGATTAATTCATCCTACCCGATACATTTGGAGATATTTAACTGCAATGCCGGCTCCTTGCGCTCAATATTTGATTGTGTTGTCAGTAATTGGAGTAAAGCCATCTGCGGTCACAGTACAGATATCGGTTTGACGTGTTTGGCAGGTGAATTGTTCACATCAGCAATTTTTATAAAAGCTTTGCTATAGTCTGTACTTTATTTATCATCCATGATTCGTCGTGCAATACAATAAAGAATACCAATTCTTCGTTGAGATTGGAAATGGTTATCTGACGGCCCATTTCATAATAATATTTAACCCTCGTAGACACGCGCCCATCATACGCTCGTATGTACACCCAAAGCTATTCGCTCATTTTAGTGATACAAATATCAAGCCACACCATTGTACCTTTCGTGTAGTGATTTGGTGTACCCTGACGCATGCGTATCCCATCCATTTAAATAATGAAATTGAGAACATAATACCAAACACATTTTTATCTTATTAATTACGAAAAAAATTGCTAAAATACTTAATTATAATGCTAGAAATATTTTTACATTAGTTTTTTGTCATTATTCATCAAACAATCGTTATTTTGAAACACTCTGTGAAATAACTCACATGTTGAATATAAAATGGTTGCTAACATGAATTGAATACAGGAAACACCACTAAATTATCCCCCATCGAAATACATGTAAAAATGCCTTCGGGTTATTTTTTAATAACCATTCGATTGCAATTCGATGACAGTTTAAGGGATGGTGTATGAACGTTTGGACAGTATTTATTGTGGGACATTAGAGCTCATCAGACATATCGAATGGCTTTGTGAATACGAAGAATGTCCTTCTGATATCAAATAAATTTGATTTTTTTGAAATTTGCAATGTAATACACATTTTATGGCAAATGATTAAAAATTGATATTTTTAATATTTAACAGTATTCGAAGTAAACTTTATAAATCTGATGATTTATACTTAAAGTGTATGTAGCTGGGATGAAAAGCCGACGATCAATTGAAAATTTTGACCTTTTGTATTGAAGATATGGATTTTTTTCCCAAAACACCAAAACAATTAGTTGAATATAAAATGGTTGCTAACATGAATTGAATACAGGAAACACCACTAAATTATCACCCCATCGAAATACATGTAAAAATGCCTTCGGGTTGTTTTTAATAACCATTCGATCGCAATTCGATGACAGTTTAAGGGATGGTGTATGAACGTTTGGACAGTATTTATTGTGGGACATTAGAGCTCATCAGACATATCGAATGGCTTTGTGAATACGAAGAATGTCCTTCTGATATCAAATAAATTTGATTTTTTGAAATTTGCAATGTAATACACATTTTTTGGCAAATGATTTATAATTGATATTTTTAATATTTAACAGTATTCGAAGTAAACTTTATAAATCTGATGATTTATACTTAAAGTGTATGTAGCTGGGATGAAAAGCCGACGATCAATTGAAAATTTTGACCTTTTGTATTGAAGATATGGATTTTTTTCCCCAAAACACCAAAACAATTAGTTGAATATAAAATGGTTGCTAACATGAATTGAATACAGGAAACACCACTAAATTATCACCCCATCGAAATACATGTAAAAATGCCTTCGGGTTGTTTTTTAATAACCATTCGATTGCAATTCGATGACAGTTTAAGGGATGGTGTATGAACGTTTGGACAGTATTTATTGTGGGACATTAGAGCTCATCAGACATATCGAATGACTTTGTGAATACGAAGAATGTCCTTCTGATATCAAATAAATTTGATTTTTTTGAAATTTGCAATGTAATACACATTTTATGGCAAATGATTAAAAATTGATATTTTTAATATTTAACAGTACTTGAAGTAAACTTTATAAATCTGATGATTTATACTTAAAGTGTATGTAGCTGGGAGGAAAAGCCGATGATCAATTGAAAATTTTGACCTTTCATATTGAAGATATGGATTTTTTTCCCAAAAACACCAAAAAATTAGTTGAATATAAAATGGTTGCTAACATGAATTGAATACAGGAAACACCACTAAATTATCACCCCATCGAAATACATGTAAAAATGCCTTCAGGTTGTTTTTTAATAACCATTCGATTGCAATTCGATGACAGTTTAAGGGATGGTGTATGAACGTTTGGACAGTATTTATTGTGGGACATTAGAGCTCATCAGACATATCGAATGGCTTTCTGAATACGAAGAATGTCCTTCTGATATCAAATAAATTAGATTTTTTGAAATTCGCAATGTAATACACATTTTATGGCAAATGGTTAAAAATTGATATTTTTAATATTTAACAGTATTCGAAGTACACTTTATAAATCTGATGATTTATACTTAAAGTGTATGTAACTGGGATGAAAAGCAGACGATAAATTGAAAATTTTGACCTTTTGTATTGAAGATATGGATTTGTTTCCCCAAAACACCAAAAAAAATTGGGTTTTTTGGGGAAAAATCCATATCTTTAATATGAAAGGTCAAAATTTTCAATTGATCGTCGGCTTTTCCTCCAAGCTACATGCACTTTAAGAATATATCATTAGATTTATAAAATTTACTTCGAGGACAGTTATGTATCAAAAATGTGAAAAATATCAAGTTTTAATAATTTTGTTATAAAATTTGTATTATATCGTGAATTTCAAAAAATCAAAATTATTTGATATCAGAAAGACATTCTTCGTATTCAGAATGCCATACGATATGTTTGATGTGCTCTCATGCCCCACAAAAAATACTGTCCAAACGCTCATTCCAGATCCCTTAACATATGTTCCAATGTACGGGTAGTCTTCCACCTATATAGTTTGCTACTCTCTGTACCTCGTTTGCTACTCTCTATGCCTACCCACATTTAGTTGCCTTGTTTATCCAGTCTCCCCCTCCTTTGGTAGTTAGCTTTGTTTTTCTAGCCTCCCCACCGGCACACCCCCGGGATGCTTTAACGTAACATTATTCATTTATATATTTTATTGTGATAAAATAAAGTTTTATTTTGCTGTTAAATTTGCTCGCATGTATTTTGATGTAAATAAATAATATATGTAGGGGTGTGTGTATGTATGTATGAATGTTGAAGTTTCGTTAGTTGTGTAAAATTCTTACTTCAAAACTCGAAGTGAGAGGGTACGTGCTCATTTAGACGAAGAGGTATCTAGGTTTTTTTTATTACCATATTTGGAATCAGTAATCAGATACATTGATACGCCAAACGTGACAATGAATTGAAATTACAGACGAACTAATCACTAGCGTTTGAGTTTCTAACCAATAGACTCCCAAAAACTAAATATATAAAAAGACTCATAGTTATATACTTACATATTTACACATTTGACAAAAAATTCATATTATAGCAACAGATCGATGGCAGTTAAGAATTACAAGCAACGGGACAGTCACCAATAACTTTAGAGGTGTGTTGGAACAAAGACGTAACAACGAGCCATGGGGATCAGTGTGCGGAATCCAAGAGGTTTACTACACAGAAGTCACTCAAATATGCAAGCTTCTGGGTTTCCAGCAATCACATGCATATCACATGATATACCAAACTGGGTATCATTCAGCTCCTATGATTTGGAATGCGGTTTTTTACAGTGAAGACATTTTTGCGACTTTTGCATACGGCCATAACATGCACCAATTTTCATCAGTATTTAGACGTTCGTTTCCAGATTGTTCCATAAATGACCAGGCATTAGGCATTGCTTGTCAATCAGGTAATCGGGCGTAACCATGCTTACTCCCTATTCCAGAAAAATACAGCACTAATTTTTTGGGATAAAAAAAATATTATCCTGTTTTACCAAATGAAGCATAGCTAAATCCTAATCCTTTAGTGTTACTCCTAACTGGCAATAAAAGTAAAATTTTAATATTTGGCCAATTTTTGGAAATAAGGGCCAAAAACATGCGTTTTTAGGGTGTTTTTCGTATGCTGTGACAATCAAGCTAAAGACTTGTACTAAGACTAATTTCAGTTTATGCATTCTAGTTTTTGGAAAAGACATGTTTCATTTTTATATCCCATTATTTAATTAAAGTAACACAAAAAAGTGCGAATTAGAGCAAAATTGCAGCATCTACTCAAGATTTTGAATGCTTAGACTTGTTCGAAGTCTTTGATTTTTGTGACTCGATTGTTAGAAAACATGACAAAAATGCATGTTTTTGGCTTTTTTTTCAAGAAATTGGCCAAATATTAAAATTTTACTTTTATTGCCAGTTAGGACTAACTAAAGGATTAGGATTTAGCTATGTTTTATTTTGTAGAACTTGATCATATTTTTTTAATCCCAAAAATTAGTGCTGTATTTATCTGGAATGGGGAGTAGGTAACTCAATGTCAAGTAGTTTTACGTCACGTACTTTTTCAAAAATAATAATATCATCACATTTTGATCCTTCTGTCCGTTTATTGCACCATAGTGGTAGTATCGTCGTAATTCCCTCCTTTCTACAGGAGCACCATCCGGGAAACGGATGTATAATGTCTCTATAAAGTGTGCGATTTAGTTATTCAGTGCCGGTAATTCGACTAAACACAATAATTACAAATGTGAACCGCTCCGACAAAACCGGGAACAAGTCATATTTTTGACATTTCATGATTTGAATAAAAATGTAACCACTAGACATGATACCAAAATTATATAAATAGCATCAATATTTTTCAAGATATGGATAATTTTTAAATGATACCTCAATATTTTTGCCAAATTGTTATTCTGAGTAATGGGCCAATTATTTGCTGCCTTACACAAGATTGAATAGGGACTAGTCCCACTTAGTACCACAGGCAAATACCATGCAAATAAGAATTCCAAAATTTAATTTTTTATGGGACTATCATCTTTAAAGGCATATAACTCAAAAACATGTCTGGCGACTTGTTCCGGGTTTTGTTGGAGCTGGTCACAAATAGATTTCGTTCTGGCCTTGGACATAAATTCGAGTTTTGCATTACATTATAACTTTCTTTTTTTCTTTTCACTTAGAATATGAAACGAGTCATATGTGGCGTTTGGTGAATGGCTCTACAGCATCTGAAGGTGTCCTTGAATTCAGGTTCGTTGACGGAGAGTGGGGATCTGTGTGCAGCACATATTTCTATCGAAGCACGGCCAAACAAGTCTGCAAAGAGCTTGGATTCGAAACAATGCTGTCTTGGTATAATCATAAAACATTAATGTTTGGTGGTAGCGATGGACCAATCTTTACCGTTGGTGTACATGAAATTAGTGGATTAACGTCATTGCGGCCATGTAATCCTGAGGATATCGTCAGCCTACGCTGTTTACCAGGTAAATATGCAAGGATCCTACACATGTAGTTAAAGGTCACACACTAAATGTAGGGGTGAGTTTACATGTGTTTACATTTGATTCACCCTCTGTTGTTCTGAGATCAAAAACACTATAGTTTACATGGAAGAAGTTGATCTTTGGTTTCAAAGCAAATACTACTAAAAATTTTAAAAACCTTGTTTACAAATGCATCAAGCTATTGCTATATACATAATATTACACAAAACTTCAAAGGTTTTTAAAAGTTGGATTTTGAAGAGGTTTATGTGGTCTGCCATAGACAGTCCGGTCCACTGTTATGATCCAGATATTTTGGTCAAATAATATACCACCCTCTGCCGTCCAATTCTGGAATATGGGATGGGATCCCTGCCTGGCTTCCACATCAAAGTGGACACTTGAAATCCTTGGAAAAATACAAGGACGTTTGGCACGTGCCTGTATTCCAGCACCAAGGGGAGAGTTTGAGTATGGTGTACGCTTGGAAAACTAGGTCTGATGTCTGTGTTCAATAGATACAATTATCTTGCTATTTCCTTTATTGCCAAGTGGTTTTACTGCAAGCATGATATTGATCCTTTGGAGGAGAATTTCCATAACCTGACCACCTTTTCTGACCACCTTTTCTGACCACCTTTTCTGACCACCTTTTCTGACTACCTTTTCTGACTACCTTTTCTGACCAGGTTTTACAGTGAGCCCTGTGATATTTGATGCTTACACCATAATAAGTGCTGGGTGATAATTTGCAAGCTTTACTCTGGGATTTGTTAATAGATAAACAACATTTTAAGTTTAGTATCTCTAATTTCTTGGACAATCTCAAAAAACATTTTAGAATAATTAGCTGGAATTCAAAATAGTTTTTAGTTGGGCTTATTTTTTACCTTAAGGTTGTGCTTATTATCAAGCCTCTTCTTATGTTGGAGAATATAGGTGCATCCTTTGCTCCGTTCCCCTGTATTGCTTGTCTTTGTTCCTGTGGGAACCAATTAGGTTTAGCCACTTAGAAAGTGCCTTTGTCATTATCTGGCTATCCCTGCCAGGGGTTCTTGTGTCCTTTGTTTTTATTCCTTGTTAAAGGAATGCCATCTCTCTAGTTTCTCCAACATGGGTTGATTCAATGTCTTGCTATATGACCTTCCACGGTTTGCATATTTTTTGCATGTGTGATTTATATGTGAGTGTGTAATTTTGATATTATGCAGTATTTAATATGTATGTGTTTTTTACTGGCAAATAAAATGATATGATATGAAATGATATAAAATTCAATCCGTTGGGTATCTACTTAGCTACTCTCTTGATCAAATCAAAGAACTTAAAATAATCACTAGCGGATATTGAACACGGTTTTAACAGGACTCGGGCACCGGGCCCTTAGCAGACTAACAATGTCCAGCCTTTGCCTAATCTACTTTATAGCCCCTACTTGAAATTCATATTAACACATCTCGCCATAATGACTATGATTATACGAGGAATGAATGTGCCAAGGAATTGTGACCCCTTTTGACTCTGCTGTCCGATCATGCTTTTTACATTCAATAGAGAGTTCCCGTGTTTTGGGTTACCCGCCATCTTGGAGGGAAACCTAAACTCCGTTTACAATTTTCAGAATACCAACACTCGCGCAATAATTAGCAAATGCTATTTTCTAGAATGTAGCACCAATAGGGTCATTGACCAAATCAAAGGAATGAGGAATACGGCGGTGCGAATCACGTTATAAACACTATTGTAGTCCGTTCCGCTTGAAAACACGGGAACTCTCTATTCTAAAACCTCGATGTCTGATACACCGTTACCAATGATACCCGGGATTTTTTAAGGGCCGAGTGTTTGACAAAAATTGTGACATTTGTATACAGACTAAATCTGTGCTTTAATTTGTGAGACAAAATCGATTGTGGGCTCTTTATTTTACCAATTTTTAGAGCAATTCACAGATGATATTAGTTATAGGACCTATAATATTATATTTTATTTTATTAGTATTTTGATCTGATCTCATTTTATGAATTATAAAACGAGTCGATTGGACTTTTCCTCATGTTTGCGCCTGATGTAGATCAGCATTGGTGGCAATGCTATCTTATATTCACTATTACATACATTTTGCATCTTCTTTTATAGGTGTTCCACTAAAGATGCGACTTCTTGGTGATCCAACCAAGCTAGCAATTGTTGAAGTTTATGATGGTGTTTCTGAATGGGGCACAATCTGCCCTGTTAAATGGACTACAGTAGAAGCTAAAATGGTTTGCAATCACTTTGGATATGTATCAACTCTGGCTGCCATTAGCATTTCGTCTAATGATATAATTGATTCAACCACGAATACAACTACTACTCGAATAATAATGAATGTGCGTCGTTGCTCCTCCATATCCTTCCTACAATGTAATACCTACATTCCTTTAGATTGTGAATGTAGCTCACGTAATGCAGGAGTTATTTGCTCAAATGGTATGACTGAAGAGTATGTAACAAGATTAAATAGGATTTCAATATAATCATATTTACTTCTTTAAGGGATCTGGAATGAGCGTTTTGAGCGTTTCGACAGTATTTTTGTGGGACATGAGAGCACATCAGACATATCGAATTGCATTCTGAATACGAAGAATGTCTTTCTGATATCAAATAATTTTCATATTTTGAAATTCACGATATAATACAAATTTCATGACAAATTATTAAAACTTGATATTTTTCACATTTTTGATATAATAACAGTCCTCGAAGTAAATTGTATAAATCTAATGATATATTCTTAAAGTGTATGTAGCTGGGAGGAAAAGCCGACGATCAATTGAAAATTTTGACCTTTCATATTGAAGATATGTATTTTTTTCCCAAAAAGACCTAAATTTTTTTTGGTGTTTTGGGAAAAAAATCCATATCTTCAATACGAAAGTTCAAAATTTTCAATTGATCGTCGGCTTTTCATCCCACCTACATACACTTTTTTTAGTATAAATCATCAGATTTATAAAGTTTACTCCGAGTACTGTTAAATATCAAAAATATCAATTTTAATCATTTGCCATAAAATGTGTATTACATCAGAAGGACATTCGTATTCAGAATGCAATTCGATATGTCTGATGTGCTCTAATGTCCCACAATAAATACTGTCCAATCGTTCATACCCCATCCCTTAAGTCAATATGATTTTGTAAAGGATAAAAGAAATAAAATGTTGGTTTCATCAGGACAAAATATAATACTTCTTTTTATCCGATATTTTCATTACCGCAGTGCATGATTCACAAATGACTTTCAAAATAATTGTTGTTCTGCTGAAAATGAACTAAAATACAGTAAGCAAAGAATTAAGGTACCAGTTGTGTTCACCCCTGTATATCCTAAATAAAGACAAATGTGTCAAAATTAAAACAATCAGTCGACGCCCAATAGCTATGGTTTAAGACCTTATTTTTGTTGAAATTTGTTGAGAATTACAGAAACGGTGATCAAAAACCTAATGAAGGTACGAAATAAAAATTTGCACTTTTATAATCTAATCAATGAAAGCACGACGCTCGTTTTTCGTGCTAATCAATGCAAGTACGGCGCTAGTTCTCTTGTTCGCGAACGCTTTGTGTACATATCAATAGGGCATGTAATGTGGCAAACTGCAACTTTTAAATTGGCATCTTCCTTGGGTTTTTGAATCGTCGTGTCTTTATTTCTTGAACAATGTCAACGAATGAGGTCTTACATTTGAGATAAAAGATGCAGGTATTGGCTGCTGGTTCCAATAATGACATATCTGTCTTTGTTTAGGATATACAGGGGGTGAAAGTAACTGGTACCTTAATTATTTGGCTTACTGTATAGCAGTCCTGCAGTTACGCACTGACAATCAATTTTACAGTTTACACAATATTCGAGGGTCATTCAAAAAGTTTAACTCCATCATCACATCTCTGTAATCTTTCGGGCCAGGATATTGAACTACTTATGATCATACTCTTAAATCTAACCTACAAATTAAAAGGTATTTGATGAGGTCTATTGCCATTTGGTCTAATACCATTTCGTCTAGTTCCCATTTAGTCTATATTCAATTGGTCTATTACCAGAAAGGCTAATTGCCACTTAGTCTAATAATCATATAGTCTAATGTCCATTTAGTCTAATATTGTTTGGTCTAATAACCGGTATGTCTACTAACCATATAGTCTAATAACCATTTGGTCTAATATTTCTTTAATAACCATTTGGTCTAATACCCATTTTGTCTAATAACCGTTAGGTCTAATACTCGTTTGGTCTAATAACCAGTTAGTCTAATACCATTTCGTCTATTTATTAATAAACTATAAATGCTTGTAAGACTAAATGGTTTGTAGACCAAATGAGCATTAAACCAAATAGCTATTAGACCTATTGATTATAGACCAAATGGGTATTAGACTAAATGGTTGTTAGACTAAATGGTTTTGCATATTGGTTATTAGACTAAATGGTTATCGGACCAAATGGTTATTGGACCAAATGATTAAAGGACCAAATGATTATTGGACGTAGTGGATATAGACTTAATGGGTTTATAGACGAAATGGATGTAGACGAAATGGATATTAGACCAAATGGCATTAGACCAAAAGGCAAATCCCCTTTGATGAAAATGTGATTTTTGGTTCTTTAGATATGTTGGTTAAGGCGAATGCAAATTTGGTGTGTCGGAAACGGTTAAAACTGAACCCTGACAGTTGACCTTAGGACTTTAAAACAAAATAAAACATGTTTTATAATGAAAAAAGACATCGAAGTGTTCAGCAGACACACAAATGTTAGTGAAATTTGCCAGATTTCGACTAGACCACGTTTCAGGGTAATTCGTAATTACGTCCTTATTTTAAGCAATGGATGCATCTTGACATGGAAATAAGATGAAGAGTTAATTAATAACCTTGTATATACTTACAACATACAAAAACTGTACGACGCGTTTGACTTTAACTTATGAAACAATTATTACAACTTGAACCATGTATCGGTTTTGTTGTGCAAAAGACACGATGCCCAATGAAACTGTAATATATGTGAGCATTAGATATTGATTAAATTATTTAAACAGAAATAAAGCATTTTAATCATTTCCAGAAATAAATCTGTTATGATTTACACATGCATCATCCTTTTTAATCAAAATTCTTTCCAGACCGTTTCCGACGTACCAAATCTGTGTTCACTTTAACCAACACATTGCAACAAGTAAAAGTACTTTTTACATTATAAATAATAAACTTCTAAATGAATAATTTTTATTGTTTAGCCACGTCTTAAGGGTATACATTTTAATTTCCTGGCACCTAGCATAACAGAGATGTGGCAATGGAGGTAGAACTTTTTGGATGACCCTCGTAACATAAAAATACAACGCATGTCATTTTGGGCGGGAAAAACCTCACAACATTAGAGCCATGCAGCCAAAAGTTCTTTATATTTAAATATTCGTAAGGCAGATGTTTCAAATGGGTTATCGAAATTTTCAGAAGAGTCAGCGGAATCCTTTTTGCAATATTGTCAAGTTTGTAACCCGCCCATTCTAATAGATTTACATGGCAGCGGTCGTGTTATTTTTAAAAGGATTTTTACCCCCAAAATGTCACATTTTAACTAACGTTTTCTTATAATTTAATGATGTAGAAACTACAAATTTGGTGTGTAGAAGACATGACACATGGACATTGAATGTATATAAAGAAAATCATCCTTTCATTCTAGTGATTTTATTCATGGGCGCAAATGTCATGTTTTAATCATTTTTATCAAGTCTTAAGCTAAAACTGTAATTTTATATATAAGGATTTTTTTAGAAAAGTGTATACATTTATTAAGGCGGGTGTGTGGATGACAAAAGTCAAATACAACTTTTTTCGTGATTACATTTTATAGTGTTTAGCCTGTGACCCCTCAAAGTGCATGTTTTAGTGATTTGGCAAAAAAATTACCCTTTTTCATTGCATCCTATTCGGTAATTGTACCCACATGAATGGTTTATAGGCCTATTATGACACATTATTGATGTACATTGTACAAGGTAATTTTAAGATATTGGAAGAATTAAAAGTGAAGACAGTTCTATGGCAACGGCAATTTATACCTATTTTTATTTAGTTCATCATTGCTTTGCTTGCAGGTTGGTTCTTTGATGAGTTTTGGTTGTTTCTTTAAATTTTATAATGCAGATACTGAATCATCACTTGAAAGGGAGACTGCGGTATCAGGTTGGCGCATGGTTCGGGTGAATGGAAGAGGTCTTGTACATACAATACAAGCTCGTATACGTGAGGAAAAGTGGCGGAGGGTTTGCGTCCCGAAGGAACGAGATGACAATGATTTCATGAGTATAATTCAACGACTGGGTATGGGAGAAGCGTGTAACCAACATTACACCTATGAACCTGAACATAATGATACAAGTACAAGTGACGTAATAATTGCACACCTACCTTATAAATGGATTCAGACATTTGAACTCCTTTCTTTGCTTAATGTCACAGAGTGTGCATCTATTGGGTTGGTCGATTTGCACGTTTATTGCCATGCAGGTAAAGTAATTATTCTGACTGTTTTAATATAAATTAGTTACTTATTAATATTATGATAATACTAATATGATATTAACAGTTTGCTTACAACCATAACCATTTTTATTTTTTATTTTTGTAGATGTGAATACTTTGAAGCAACAATTTACAGACCATTATGGTGTTTCAAACCTAGGTAGAACGACAGTATACCACTTTGAATCGTGCATAGGAAGATGTGAACATGCAGATATATTTTCTTGTCGATGTGACAAAATGTGTCTATATTTCGGCGATTGTTGCATAGACTATGATTTTGTGTGTCTCATCTCAAATGCTACAATTCAACTTGGCAACAAAACCGTCATAGAAAAATCTATTAACGAGTACCAATGTGTATCCGAGCCTTCATTGAATCGTGGTGTGTTTTTGGTTACCCGTTGCCCGGCATCTTGGGGAGAAGATTTCATACGATTTCAATGCAACGAATCGCATTATAGTATACACGTGTATGACCAATCCGGTATCAACTACAAAAACATTTTCTGTGCTTTCTGTCATGGTAATACATTGAAGGATATTCATCCATGGACAACAATAAGTCGTGATAGTGATTTAATTTGTGCCAGACATTCCGTACGCAAACTTGAACTTGTTGGCATGTCTTTTGGTAGACAACTTCGACTCTGTATGCAACATGACAACTGTCCATCTTATTACACGAACAAAACGATATCAGCTTTATGTCATAAATTCGATTATTTCTTTTGTCCATTGGATGCTACTACTGACAACTACAAGAACTGGTTTTGTGCTATTTGCCACGGCTACCCAGTAAACGTGAAACCAACATCTTGTCAAGAATTAATATCACGGAGTGTTGGTGGTATCGGTGAGCTGTTCCAATTTAGAGGTTCTATTGAACCTAAGCGTGAAATATACATACAACCCTTAGGCAGGTGAAATACAAGATCCCAGTTCTCTTGTTTGCCGACCTTTAACATGTATTCAAGGGTACGCCATCCAGAATGACGAATGCGTCCTTAGTAACGCCACATCAACCGATGATATTCTTGGCAATTGGAAGTGTAAAATCTACGATAGCTTACTTTTCTTCAAAGGCTTAAACACATCTCTAACGTGTATTGATGCAATGCTTAAACACAGTCTACTTGGAGAACCTTACATGGAATACATACAGCACGCTTCTATCGACGAGGACCTGGTTTGGATAGCTTTAAGATTTGACACAAATCAAAGCCTACTTCTCTTTACAGAAATTGTGTCCTTTGTAACAGCCTCAAGAAGAAAATGTGAGATTTCTAATATCGAATTCTTACTTACATGTTATCAGCATCAGCAATTTGATGCCAACTGTAACGATCGCTGGCACACGGGTCCTCCGTCGAATTTTATCAGGATTAATCACCCTATCAATAACGTGTATCTCAAAGACAGTACGTACATAGTAGCAGAACTCGTCATGTATCACGCACGGTATGATCTGGACAAGACCAATACATATCAAAGGATGAATATGTTGATGTTATGTGGAAATATATTGGAAATTTATCAACCGGACTGCCAGTTGATTGCGTTATCATCGAATGAATATGTCCTCGCCAATGAATCGGTCTTAATCTACCGTAATAAAACAATAACAAGCGAAGCGTTCGTGATTCAAGAAGAAGGCCAAGCGTTGGTGTGTAGTGAAGTAATAGAAGAACTAACACATATTGGGAGCAGAAGTCACAAACTATTCTTTGATGATGTGCTCGACATGGTTAGCTTTGTAACCAGTTTGTTTTCCTTACTGGGTCTTTGTGGTACATTTGTAACCTACATACGATTCAAGAAACTTCGGAACATGTATGGAAAAGGTATCATGCATCTATCAGCCAGCTTATGTGTGGCTCAGATACTCACTTTTCTTTCGGATAAAATCGCTTGGTCAGATACTTTTTGTATCACCATTGCCATTGTCAACCATTATTTTTGGCTTGTTTCCTTTGCATGTTCGACGGTTCTTGCGGTTATTTTACTGCAACAATTCGTCATTGACGAAACTGGACGCTCAGTTGAAAGTCTTGTATTTGTTGTAGTTGTTAGTATTCTAGGCTGGGGAGTTCCGATGTTGATCGTATTCCTTGCGGTTGTTTTTCATTTTTGCGACTGTACGACCTTTGTGATTTACGAAGGAAGTAGTTCATGCTGGATTCAAGATGGAACCGTCAATTTGCTTGTCTTTGGTTTACCTATTGCCCTCTCAATCTTAATCAATGGCGTCATTCTTTCCATTGTTGTGATCACATTGCATCGTCAGCGACACCGCTCCAATATTATGCAGTCCAAAAAGAAGGGTGAAGGTGGATGGCAGGAACTGATTCTCTTACTTAAGGTAAGTCGTACTTACACTCTAAATAGTCACCAGCGTAATCAATCTTTTGTCAAAATATCCATTAATTTCTTATCAAATGCAGTCTTCAACCTAACACCGTTGTACACGTAGGCACGCACCCAAAATACACCTTTATAAAGTACCACAGATATACACCCCATACACAACTTACCACCCATAGGTTAACGCACAGATCGACAACACATAAGTACCACAGATATACACCCCATACACAACTTACCACCCATAGGTTAACCCACAGATCGACAACACATAAGTACCGCAGATATACACCCCATACACAACTTGCCAGCCATAGGTTTACCCACAGATCGACAACACATAAGTACCACAGATATACACCCCATACACAACTTACCACCCATAGGTTAACCCACAGATCGACAACACATAAGTACCACAGATATACACCCCATACACAACTTACCACCCATAGGTTAACCCACAGATCGACAACACATAAGTACCGCAGATATACACCCCATACACAACTTACCACCCATAGGTTAACCCACAGATCGACAACACATAAGTACCACAGATATACACCCCATACACAACTTACCACCCATAGGTTAACCCACAGATCGACAACACATAAGTACCACAGATATACACCCCATACACAACTTGCCAGCCATAGGTTAACCCACAGATCGACAACACATAAGTACCGCAGATATACACCCCATACACAACTTACCACCCATAGGTTAACCCACAGATCGACAACACATAAGTACCGCAGATATACACCCCATACACAACTTGCCAGCCATAGGTTAACCCACAGATCGACAACACACAAGTACCACAGATATACACCTCATACACAACTTACCACCCATAGGTTTACCCACAGATCGACAACACATAAGTACCACAGATATACACCCCATACACAACTTGCCAGCCATAGGTTTACCCACAGATCGACAACACATAAGTACCACAGATATACACCCCATACACAACTTACCACCCATAGGTTAACCCACAGATCGACAACACATAAGTACCACAGATATACACCCCATACACAACTTGCCACCCATAGGTTAACCCACAGATCGACAACACATAAGTACCGCAGATATACACCCCATACACAACTTGCCAGCCATAGGTTAACCCACAGATCGACAACACATAAGTACCGCAGATATACACCCCATACACAACTTACCACCCATAGGTTAACCCACAGATCGACAACACATAAGTACCGCAGATATACACCCCATACACAACTTACCACCCATAGGTTAACCCACAGATCGACAACACATAAGTACCACAGATATACACCCCATACACAACTTACCACCCATAGGTTAACCCACAGATCGACAACACATAAGTACCACAGATATACACCCCATACACAACTTACCACCCATAGGTTAACCCACAGATCGACAACACATAAGTACCACAGATATACACCCCATACACAACTTACCACCCATAGGTTAACCCACAGATCGACAACACATAAGTACCACAGATATACACCCCATACACAACTTACCACCCATAGGTTAACCCACAGATCGACAACACATAAGTACCACAGATATACACCCCATACACAACTTACCACCCATAGGTTAACCCACAGATCGACAACACATAAGTACCACAGATATACACCCCATACACAACTTACCACCCATAGGTTAACCCACAGATCGACAACACATAAGTACCACAGATATACACCCCATACACAACTTACCACCCATAGGTTAACCCACAGATCGACAACACATAAGTACCACAGATATACACCCCATACACAACTTGCCAGCCATAGGTTTACCCACAGATCGACAACACACACTACAAATATTACCTTTATACTTAATTCAACAGGTAACTTCTGTTCTCGGACTTACGTGGGTCCTGATGTTTATCGCCAGCGGAGTTAATCATAAAGTAGTATGGTGGTTTGCCGTGGTTGTCAACTCGCTTCAAGGAGTCCATATTTTCATATCGTTTGGATTCAACGCAAGGGTGCGTCAAATGTGGAAGGAATCTTTCAACAACAAGTGAGAAGAATTACAGCGTCAAATGTACAAGTTCGTCGGACATCTTAAAATAAAATGTTTAAATTTATTATTATAATTATCAATAGTATGCAGCACCTTCTCATTATTATAATGAGCGTGTTTGTGCGTGAATTTCTTCAACCGGCACCATTCTTTCATTGAATATAGATGTAATTGAAATTGTTTGAAGTACCAAAAATAATATCAATTATCAATTTGAAAGGAACTTACACAAAATAAATCATAATAAAAATATTGAAGCACATAATGAAGAAACATTATAATTAATTATTAAATATACACATTTTACGATAACTTCACCGAGACAGACATGCCTGCATCGTTATTCTTGATTAAGACAACCATAATATCTTTGTGCCATCGACCAGACTTGAGTATTACATGAACTCGTTTTTCCCAAGACACACTAAAACATTGGAACAATTAACCAGAGGCGTCGTGAATACAAAAACAGTAAACTAATTTACAATAAGCCTGAAAACCAGTATTTCTAGGCAGACAACCTATATTTATTAATGCTGGGCTCTCCAAAAGCGTGTCATTGGTCATTATAAGTTGACTTCTAATATGATATCATGTGCACACCGTCGACTCATTCTACCTGAACCAGAAATTAATCTAGATTAAGAATGTCAATACGTGGATTCTGTGTTTGTCTTACTAAAGTCACCTTTTCGGTAAATCCTTAAGTTTTTGCGTTTTGACCCCTGATGTTGTCACGCCTCTGAGAACATCGTTACTGCGCACTCTATGGTTTTGAAATGCGTGTAACGATGTTCGCTAACAATTGTGCACATCGAGGTTTCCAAACGCAAAGGCTTGTAAGATTAACCGAAACGATGAAGTCAAAGAACTTACAATAAATTTTGCATATGGCAATAACAAAAATACGCCCGCCGCAAGTGTCAAAATAACGGTGTTTGCCCGTGAATATATGTGACGTGTCACGTCAAAAGGAGACACTTTTGGGCAGGATCGTAAATGGAGAAATAGCCAAAAATCTGCCCGGGAGTGATTTTTTCACAATTTGGGTTTGTTGCGAATTTGTGATGTTATTAATGTTTAAAATATTGTCTGATAGTTTCAGACCGGAATATAACTTGCATCTGATATTTTTTGAGACATTATTCAAGGTAATTTCTACTCTCAACATTGTCAAATTTCCAATTTTATAATACTATAACTTACGAACTCAATATCTTTGCTTAGGAATGTCTGTTTTCATTGGAAAAAACGGCGTTGTGGAGCAAAATATCTCTATATTTAAGATATGTAAAAACCTCAAAATTGATAACCTGCCCAAAAGTGTCTCCTTTTGACATGACACGTCACATATATCTTCAACCCGTACCATTCAATCATTGCATATCGAATTATTGAAATGTTTTGAGAACCAAAAATATTATCAATTTAAATGAGCTTGTAATTATACTATAATAAATATATTGATGCACATAATGTAAGAAATATTGAATTAAAGCAAATTATTAAATATACACACTTCACTGATACAGACATGACTCCGTCGTCATTATTCTTGATTCTTGATAAGGACACAACCAGATATCTTTGAGCCACCGACCAGACTCAGCTATAGAGGAACTCGTTTCCCCGTGCACAATCAAAAAATGGAACAATTTACGTTTAGTATTATGAAAATAAACAATTTCAATGGCCTTTTGTTCGAACCTTCCCGATTTCTCTTGGAACAAGGTCGCAAATTATACACATGACTGAATGTCAAAAGAGCTCATATCCAGGGCTCATGTGTATGTAATATGACTCTTCATTTACTGTGACGTCACCAGTTTCCTGCCATGGAAATCAATTTTGCTTCGAACGGGGGAAGGACCGTCAAGTTGGTGTACGAGGCAGCATTTTACAAACACGATTTCTCTTTTTTCAGGAGAAATACGAATAAAGAAATTGCAACGAGTGTCAACTTGTAATGTAATAATTATTCTCTTCGAATTGTTTTTGCAATAGATGTGCCCTTTAAGTCTGCTTTATATGCTTTAGACCCGTACAAACACACCTTTACGACAAGTGAGAACAATGGTTCCACTTTCTCAAGTGGGGCGCTTACACATGATTGTCTACAAGGGGGTGACACTAAATTCACGGTTGTTCTATTAGCAACGCAAAATCTATGAAAAATTCAGCTGGTTTACTAGCTAGAAAGTGAGGCCAGTTATCGATCCATTATAGCTCGTTATGAATAATTCATGTTCGACCCCTTGGATCATGTTAATTGAGTTTGGCAAATAACAACGTTGTTAGTTTTGCGAACTTTGCCTGTTCAATGAGAGTATAGCGCGCCCCAATACATCTGGGCACAAACCAGGCGAAAACGATCCAGTTTAATGAAATGACGGACGGGTATTCCCATCAGGCACCAGTGATATGTTTTTCAAAGAAAGTCTACTAATTTGATATGAAATGACATTTTGCAATAGCAAAGTCAAAATTAGGACTTGCTGTCAATAATATGAAGGAAATATGTGACAGAGGCAAGGTGAGAAATACAAGTAGTATTTAAGTTATAATAACCTTTGATACCCGACCTGACCTTCCATCATGGCGCCATGATTCGTCTTATGTATTTCTACTATGCTCTCAAGTAAAATAAAATACCAATCTGCACTGAGCAGACAATGTTACTTGGCTCCCAGCATGAATTATTGATTTTATACGGAGGTAAAGAAATGCACAGTGTATGTGCATGATGTGCAAGCATACTCCAAATATTTACGGTAAATCTGAATAGTGGTCACATGTTGACATATCATGTGTTCGGGAAATCACGTGGCAACATTTTAAGATTTCAGGCTTGTTTACTAGTTAATTGCCATTTGTACTCTTTATTATTTATCTTTGTTAATTAACATATATTTTAAATGCTGATAAATCGTGGTTGGCTGCCCATGATATCTGTTCAATTCAGTATTTTATGAATATAATTCTACCACGCAGAGGGGGTCACGCAGCAGAATTTCACATCACCTGACTTAGCTAGATTTCGAAGCTCTGCTCTTCAAATTCATGTAACTTTCAAAGTTTATACATTTAATATGATACTAATTTTTGTTATAACCAACTGGTACACGAAATATACTAGCTTATTACCTATACAGAAAGGTGATTATCAGCCTTCACTCAGCAAATTGACATGCCCGGCATATGCAGCCATTTTCCGTCTGGATTACATGACTGTCGCCCTCAATACGTCTGGGCACAAATTTAAATAACAATACGCTATTTACATATCAATGCGGCCTTATGCTAATTAAAGCTGCCCCATCCAGGAGTTCATCTATGCTGTCTATTCATCAGTTATTGACAGTCACCTGGTAATGTAAATGCATCTCGTTAGTATGCTGTCGGGCCAGTTACCAATTTAACTGCGATATACCGTGACCTCTCTAGAGGGAGTTGTAACAATAATAATAATTACATCATTAAAATGTTGCAGAAATGGTTTCAATTGTGCATTAATTTTCAAATTATGTCCCCCTTATATATTCCCTGCGTATGGGTGTTAGAAAGTTGCCGTTTTGTCTCCTGTTTTGGACACCCGTACACTATTTGTTGAGCAACAATATCTATAACTTAGGGTGTAAAAAGTGAACCAAATGGCTTCAGTTGGGCCTTCATTTTCCCACACTTTTCCCATTTCTCAAGGGGAACATTCCTTCTCAAATATCCCTTGCGGCCGAGGCCCGGCCAGAGGAAAATTTAATTGTGCACCGGCTGTTTTTGCTTTTTTTTCAAGTAAATGTCCTATTGATTCAGGGTAGTCGTGTAGAGGCTCTTCGTGTTGTATCCATTGACTTCAAAGAAAGGATTCGAACTAGCGTCGCCGGCCGTAATATAGTCTTTTCAATAAAATATTGGTAGTGCACATTTTATATTTTCTGTGGATTAATCTAGTGTGTATGCTAGCGATATAGCACATTGTGTATATAATAGATATGTTATGGTTTGGTCCTGCTGGAAACGGTCAAATTCCACATAAGTGACAACAATGGTGTATTCTGGGATGCTATGGAAATCTTTTTTGGATGTGTACTGTATCGTTACGTGAGATTCGTGGGTATACGGCCCGGGGGGAGGTACTCAGTACAAATGACCATACGGGGACGTGCCGCAAATATGGGTAGCATTTTCAGCCTTTTGGTATATCAATGACCCCTTTTTCAAAGCCTATTTTGGTATATGAATGGGTCCTTTTTTCAAAATTTTCGAAAATTTGGGTTAAATTTGGCCGAAAATTTTGACTTTTGGTATATCAATGGGTCCAAATTTCTTGAAAAATTGGTATATTTATGGGTCCACTTTCAATTCTCAGCGGCACGTCCCTACCAAAACCAAACTTGAGTACCCCCCGGGGTAGACGGTTATCGTGATGTATGTTACCAGGACGTGTCGATCCTTCATAAAACAATAATAACTGTCACAACACATGAATAGATATTAAAAAGTCATTTCGATATCGAATTACAATTAAAAATAGCTTTATTCTACTCTTTCGCGCATAACCTATACACAATTGCATTTGATAATATACATTGTACAAATCTACAAAAGCATAATACAAAACATTCACGAAGTGCATTAATAGTATACCATACTGCAGTCTATAGTGTGACAGGGATAATGATTCACGAAGTGCATTAATAGTATACCATACTGCAGTCTATGATGGTGTGACAGGGATAATGATTCGTCTCACCTATTAATCAATTCGTTAAATAATATCATTATAAAATAAACAGATTTAATCAATTATTAATCAAGTAAAATACACCATACCAATAAGTCTGCTCAGAGAAGTGGGCTGATGAAGTTTGTTGCTATACATATATTAACTGTGTATGAGACTGATGGACAAAATATGAACACGAAGTGAAAATGGATTTAGTAGTATTATTTTATACACATACATACATACATACATACATGAGAGCTTTTGTTACACGCCATTTCAAAAGATCACAGCGTGAAAAACCAAAACATATGCAAAATATATACAAGAAACAATTGAAAACAAAAGAAAAATGAAGCAAGCAAAATTATGTTTGCGGAAACAGGTGGGTTTTGAGGCCTTTTTAAAGGCAGAGACTGTTTCAGCACTTCGCACAGATGACGGTAAATTGTTCCAGATCAGAGGTGCATTGTAGGTAAATGCCTTGTCGGCAGCGGATTTAAAAGTCCAACTGCGTGTGATCGGCACATTCAAACGAGTGCGATCTGAGGCGGATCTAAGGCCCTCGCGAGGATTCTTAAGTTCCAGACATGATGACAGGTATTCTGGTCCAATGCCGGCAAGGCATTTAAAAACATACAGCATGGCTTTGAATGTTATTCTATCACACATGCATACATCTTATAACTTTTAGGTACAGTGTTAACCAATTTGACAACACAACACACCACAAGTTTGCCGTTACATTATTCATATTTCCAATACAATTCTAAGTTAGTCTCCTCTGCAGCCAGTTTGGTTACGCTACCTCCACACAAACAGTCTGCCAATGACACGTATACGCCGTCTATGATTTGCTGAGAGGGCGACAATGCAAAGCCAATGAAAACCTGATCAGAAACGATGCATCCGGGAACTTGATTACCGTTGGTTGAACTCCTGGCTAAATAAACAATCAACAAGAACTCGTTCGTTATTTATGGCAGATTGTTTGTGTGGAGGAAGCGGAACCAAACTGGCTGCTGTGGAGACTAATTCTAAGTGCAAGTCTAAGAGACAACGCAAGCGCAAAACGCGTTAGGATTTAGGATTTAGGAAGCAGTATCTTCCCTGCACGTAGTCAACACGCATCTAATAAGGCTAGGCGTGATATGCTACAGGTTCATAATACGGCGTTGGTATGATAATAAAAATATTGAGTCAATCAATGAACCGTCTAGAATTTACAAATAAAAGAGGATTGAAATCTGAAAAGAACCATTATCATATTGGTACTCTAAACAAATACATGTCTGTGTATTATTAAATAAATAAAGCACGTCATGGTAGCCTAAGCACGCAGAATCCTTATCAGAAGCGAGATGACCTTGGAAAAAATAAATAAATTGCGTCTGAATCATTTTAACAACACATTATTTACAATATTATTACTGATACATATTTAATACACTTCCAATGCTGTATAAAACAAGCAATAACAAAGTTACATACATTAAAATCACATGCAATACAAAAATGCAGCAAGTTTATTTACACCAAAGAAATAAATTTGAGAAGGTGAGGTCTGCCATGTCTGCATATCACGCATTATGTCTAACGCTTTAGTTGATGTCACAAGAGGTGTTCTATGAGTTGCCTGACCAGGAACTCCAAATCAGATTTTACCATTTTTAGAACAAGTATATAATTGCCTGTAATTTGTACACGCAAACGGATATATTAAGGGATGGGGTATGAACGTTTGGACAGTATTCAAAACGCTCATTCCAGATCCCTTAAAGCAATCTAACAATTGAAACATTGAACATAAAATTGAAAAAAATTGGGATGTGTGTACTTTCATTCTCATATATGAATAGGTAAACTATTAAATAACTGAAAGGTATTTGATGTGTATACCATAAACATGGCCCTTCGTTGATGTTCATTTCCCCCAAAATACGTTCTTGGTTAATGCATAGGATAATAAATTCTCTTTATAATCTATATTTACATTTTTCCTAGCAAAATCTTGCCATTCAACATTATTGCTTTTATTATACTCAAGTACATTACTTGACTTATCAGCATGTCAGTTGTCTAAACCCTCTCATATTATATATTGGAATCGGGCCCTGCATGAGGCTCTCACGCGAGTTCATCTGAGAGCAACTATTGTTTTATTTAAGTGTACTTAAAAAGCGCAATGATTAATGTTGCCTACCCACAGGCACAATGCCTAGACGTTGATCCACAAGCCTCAGCACACCTTACAGGTTGTCGCTGACCACTAGGGCCCTATATCAATCTAAAAACATCTCAGGAACGCGCATCCTAGAGATTCCAGAATTAACTTTCACAGCCAGGATCAGTGATTTGTCACATTTTTTAACCAAAAAGAGTTAGTTATACATGATTAATCATTGTCATATTTTAACAAATTAGGATATTTAATTACCATTTTATTTGAATTTCTACATTTAAAAAGTCAATCGTGACAACTTTTTAAAATCATCAAAAATGTTGCAAGAAGGTCTTGAACATACATGTATAGCCTGCATAATACTATGAGATTAGTTTGGTAATTAGTTAAACAAGAAGTCAATTCGACGATGTTTTTAACACATTTTAAACAAAGAAAACTGGAAATATTACCGTTAAATCAAATATGAGTCACAAACAATAAAATTAGCTAAGTTAGGTTAGTATGTTAATATATGCATAAAAATTAAATACTATATCTTGAATATCAATTTTTATAGAATCAAAGGATTCGACGAGCTTAGACAATATATCAATGCTATGTGCAGTGTATTTTTTTATTAAAATTAGATAAATATTATAGCATTGTCATCAAACTGTTTTCTATTTGCAACCAAAAAGGTATATAGTTGGTATGTACAATAAGCTGAGAGATTAGTGTAGAGACAAAAGATCTTACCAAAATGTCGGATGATTATTATAACACCAATACTGTGGTGATACAAAATTATATTTTGTTACTATACCGTAAAACCACGTCTATAACCATATAATATTATTGTGTTTTTGATGAAAGCTAAATTAATACGATATATGCGAAAATATGACAATACAATACAATAGATTGGTCTTACAATAATTACTTGTTTGTATATGCTTGGATCTGTAATCTATTTGCTCAAATTCCATAATGACGCCTGGATGAATTTAGCTTTCATCAAAAGCACTCTATTATGCTTGTAGACTAGGTTTAACGGTATATGGCTCAAAAATTACTAGTAACGTTACATCAATTTACAACAATTTCTGAAAGTTTAAACTGACTTTCAGCATAAAAATTCAACTAACCTTACATTCTTGTGTGACACATCTTTATCAGAAGAAGTCCTATGATGTTGTAATGGACTTGCACTATTGTTGACCATTGGCGACTTTTGAACAAGTTTAGTTGAATTTTTGTGCTGAAAGTTAGTTTAAACTTTTAGATATTGCTTATCACCAGAACGTATGAACTTATATTTGAGAATTTATAACTACAATTGATGTAATAAATGAATTACGAATATTGAGTAAATGATGCTCCGAAGGCTTCTAATTTTACACTTTCAAATTCATATTTTTTTATCTTATTTTTGTCGGTGCCTTCACTCAAGAACCATGTATTAAAGATTTCTTTAAATACGTGTCACATTAATCAATGTTACAACTGCTTATTTTACCATGTGCATTGTAGAAACATGTCCTATTATTCATTTCAATGCACAAAACACTACAAACATGCACATAATGTGCAGTCATACTCTCACTTATGCACCCCCATACACCCTCACATACCCCCACACACACACCACATGACTGCAGAAATCTCCATGAGTATCTTTACGTTTGTCACATTTACCCCCATTTGACCAAAGCCATTCCAAATACATCTTTCACGCACAATACATTCTTCTGCCGCTTTGTGTTCCTCATATTTCTCAACCCTTTTCCTGCTCCTATATATTGTTCCAAACATAAAAAATTGCTCGTTCAAGAAAAACGAGACACTAAAATTAAAAACATACAGCTTAAAGGAATATTTCGTGATCCTAGCATCCTCTTTTTATGACATTTGTCAGTAGATATCCACAAAAAAAGTTTATTCCCAAAATTTCAGTTGATTCCGATTTTGCGTTTGCGAGTTATGCATGATTATGTGTATTACACTGCTCCATAGACAAGGCCAAAAAAAAAAAAAAAAAGGTTTGTCTCAGGACCCCGCGCGCATAGCTTTTAAAATGAGATTTAGCGCGTAGCGCTACGCGCTAGTGCTTTTTTTTTTTTTTTGAATGATAAAACATCGTAGTTTTCAAGAAAAATTACATTTTCGGCACAATCAATTGGCGATCATTTCTGACAAAATGTCAAAAATAAATACTCCAAGAACTGTATGACATGTTCGCTCTGAATACCGATCTCTTGAAACAGTATGCAAGTAACGACTCTGCGAACGAAATAGCGGGACAATCGACTCTACTTGTAGATCTAGAACACGTCACTGGGAATTCCCCATGTGCAAATATTTTGCTGCTCGATACGCGATTTCATATCGGTATACCAGAAAAAAGATCATCATTTAACTAATTTTCATACCATGCCGAGTAAATATTGGAGTTTCCTCAACACATAAATGTCAACTTTTTGTACTCCTTACTTACGGTAATGTTTAAATGTAGGACAAAATAGCGGCGCACATCAACATTTGTGATTGGCACTACTCACAACATTTACATTGTCACGTCGTGTGATCGAAATTTTTCAGAACTTGAACGGGAACTTGAATTTAAGCATATTTTTTAGTATAGGTTAGGGTTAGGGTTTAGGTTAGGGGTTTTAGGAGGTGACGGTTAGAATAGTTAAACCGGGAGTAAGAACTACGTTTGCGTATGCCATGTTATTTGGGGCGCCGTTCTTGTTACAAAAAAAAAAAACATCGCATAGGACATAGCCTGTTTTTCAAAAAAAAAAAAAAAAAAAAAAAGCATAGCACATAGCTTTTTAGCCAAAAGGTCCAGAGACAAACCTTTTTTTTTTTTGGCCCAATGTGTTCTAATTTCGATCTGGTGCACCAAACGAAATTCAAATTTCACGATATCTTTGCTAAACGAATTAATCTGCAAGAATGTTTTTGTACATAAACATTATGTAGCCAGAAGTTTCCAGCGATATAAAAATCTCAACTTGTTTTGAGAAAAGTGGGGGGATGAGGCTGTGGATCACGAAATGCCCTTTTAATACACTGCTCACAGTAAAGTATCTGCATACTTAAATAAGAAGCAATGAGATAGATAAATGTGTTTCACGCATTTTGATATCTTACTTGTCACAATGCGACATAATTTCCTCTATTTGATTGACAAGGGAGATTAAAATATGACAACATTTCCACCTATACTTCCAACACGATAAATAGAGTGCAAAGTCTCAAAGGGTTTGCGACGTTTGCACAGTATTTGTGTGGGACCTGATCTGAATACGAGGAATGTCCTGATGATATCAAATAATTTTGATTTTTCTATTACATTCGCCCCACAAAAAACTGTACATAGGTGGGTGATCGATCCCTTAAACCATCATGCTGCTGTGAGCCCATTGGGCTATTCCATTACAAATCCATACAACTCCTACATAATGGAAGACACTACCTGCATCTTGCACACGGGGAGTGTGAGTTTCAACTGGGGTTAGCCTGAATGGGTGACTCCTTTTAAAATCTACACCCCTGCAAGGGAGTTTAAGGTCTTATATAAGGAGTGTATGGATTTTTATTATCGTGTAAATATTGCCATATCTTGCTAAAATCAAGTATTAGTTTTTTGAACTTATTAATTTTCTCATTCATTAGTGTTTCATTAAGCTTAAGATTACATTTAGTTTGAGCAGTGTATTAATTATAATGTATAAAGCTGTATCATTGAAGGAGGTACATTTGGTTTACATCATACAATCACTTCATTATTCACGTCATCTCTTCTCACGTATTCTTCTTTTATAATGTGCTGGTTTTCCAACAATAAAATGTAAAAAGTAGATAATATTTCTAGTTTTATCTCACTTAAATATAAATTGTAGACTCTATTGTGACGATATTATATTATCCTACGGTCTGTGGATTTCTTCCTTGGGGCCTGGTTTGGAAGCCAAAGTCTGATGGTACTTCATCTGAAAGAGAATGAGAATTCGTGCACATGGAGTAAATGTATCAATAAAAGGACTAATTTTTAACTCCACACGCTCTAATGTAGTTCTATTATATCAGGATGGCAACGATGATACTCAAGTTAATATTTTGTGGCCAAGGACCAATATCTCGTAACCTTGTCCCAAAACTCAATACTAACACTTGCATTTGGGGGGGGGAAATTAAGTTGCTCCGTCCCAGCAAACAAAAAAGAGTGGGACAAATTGAAGAAAACGTTCAATTTGTATATTTTTACTATTTTAGGTCCACTTTCTTGATCGTGAGGTAAGGTATTTGTCTACAAAACCAATGTTCCAACGGGGTGCTTCTGTATGTCAATGTACGGTAATTATGTCATGCTCATGCACGGAGGATCCCAAAAATAATATTTCATTTTATGTGCAAAAGATATCCTAACATTCGATTTGATCTATTTTCTCATATAATGCGCCTTTTCAAATCTACCGTGATAGCATTTCGCATAATTTCAAGTAATGATTATTGTCATCATTTGTATTTGGTGAAAACGGAAAAACTTTACGTTGGCATTTTTATACCCGCTGCATAAATTGCTTGATGATGAATAAATTTTTCTTTTTAATAGGCCTTAAATAAAATGTAATCTTATAGAACTGAAGTTTCAAGGTTCTTTTTTTTCATATACTTACTGTTACATCTGTACGTAAGTCGTGCCCAGATGACTTTTTCTTGTGAGAAACAGAAAAGACCAAGGCGACCACCTCTCATGGAGGTGTCCATTAAGTAGCCTGAGTCAGCCCTCAGTAAGTCTGCTTCATAAAGTTTAACTCTAGAAAGAATAAAAACGTACAAAAATAAAGTTTTACCATCTCAGACATGACATGATAAATTATGATATCTAAAAATTGAATGTATTCACAGAAGAATTGGGCGATAATTTTTTGTTTAATTGATTATGTAAATACAGTCATGGACAAAAGTTTGGAATATTTTTCATTTTTGTATCAAATGCAGTTTTCAATCATATTAAAAACAGATTTATTGTTCTGGAGTTGTGTTCAGTTGAATTTAATTGGAAGATATGAATGTCCTTTGATATTTGCATTACACAGTTTGTCAATTAAACAAATAATTACCTGGGGAAGCGCATTGCAATGGAAGGATCACACAATCGCAACACTTTTTGGCGGTGTCTTTGTATCACAAAATGAGATTAAAGACACTAGCAAACTTTATTGTTAAAACAAAAACTTAAACTCTCACTGTGACATGTTCAGATAAGTCTCTTGCTTGAGAAAACAAGTCTCAATATTTGGTGTGTCCACCCCTTGCCAGCTCAAGGTCATTTACGCGACGTGACATTCCCTCGACCAGGTTTGCCAAGGTCTCTTGTGGAATATCTTGCCAGCAAGCAATGAGAGCGTGTCTAAGTTCCTGCAGGGTGATTGGTTGGTTGTCCATGTTACCTATCCTGCAGGATACTTCTGTCCATAAGTTCTCTATAGGGTTCATATCCGGGCTCAAAGCCGACCAATCCAGGTGTTCTACATTCTCATTTTCAAAGAATTCCCTCACGGGTAGGGCTCTATGTGCCGTGGTGTTGATGATAAGAAATGTGCACTTAAAAACAGGGTTATGCAAAAAATAAAAATATTCCAAACTTTTGTCCATGACTGTATTTCGCTGATTTTGATTTGTTAGTAAAACTGGGAAACTTTCACTTTCAACAAAATTCAAGAAACCGCTATTCGATCTTACCTACAAAAAGGTAGTTTGCTAGATTGACTTCGTGCAAGAAATTTAGCTTCCCTACGATTGTTTGTGAGTGACTGCTTAATAGTTGTTTAAACACACTGCCTGAATATCACCTAACATTACAACACTTCTATATGCAAAGAAACAGATTAAATTAAAGACCCTTTTACAGACACGGTGAATTACATTACTCACCCAATCATACCAACACTGGGTCTGTGTTGGACTTGCCACCTATATGCTGTCTATATGCTGTCTTTGACTCACCTAATCATACCAACACTGGGTCTGTGTTGGACTTGCCACCTATATGCTGTCTTTGATTTCCAGCCTGCTTTATTGGAATCTTGCCATAAAAGTTTGACTTGTCTATCTGTGTCTCCAGTATGCCATAGAGCATTACGCATCATAGAACCTGGACCTGTGTCAGATTTTACTGCCTAATGTGAAAAACCAGAAATAACAATAGAATTATATATAACCTGGAAAAATATTTGTACCGATTTGGTGAAGAGGATACTGCACTGATGAAGGGCATGAGGATGATAAACAATGAAAAAAAGCTGAAAAGTTTGAAGCGGAAATTTGGACCAACAAAAGCCTGAAGTTCAGGCTTAAACCTGAAAATTCTCATGCTTGTATTATTGTCATTGATTTTATCATGTTCGTTTATACCTTGAGTTGAAAGCCAGCTTCAGCAACTGCACGGAATGGAGTAGCCTCCCAGTATGTCTGGGGTTGTTTTTTCCACATGAGTACATAAAAGCTAGCCGAATCTTGATAACCAAAGACAAAACCTGCATAATCATCGTCAGTTTCTGTGTTGACAAAGAATGTCCCCTCGAAGTCTACTCCTTGGAAGGCTTGGTATGATACAGCTAATCCAGGATCACTGTTTACTGTTTGCATAATTTGTTTTCCCTGTAGGAAAAAGAGCAAAATGTTTCAGAGTCAAATGCATATTGTTAAAAAACCGCGGTAAGTATCACCAGGGAAGTAATCACCAAAAAACAATTGTAAACAGTTATGTAATCATGGTAAAGGTGCGAGTATATATATATATATATATATTCCATAAGGGTTGAACTTGGCTTAATACATTACACTACAGTTCTGTTTCGTATGACAGACATTAAAACCCTGTACATATACATATATATATATATATGTATATTTATATTTAAGTTCCCGGTACTTTAGTGATTAAGGGTGCCCACTCTTTTTTAATTATGCAAGAAGCAAATCTTTTGACAATTCTAAACCGACGTCTTTTATTTCAATGAAAATATTAATACTATGTTGGTAGGCTTCATTTTAAAAGTATAAAATGGTTTCCGCTCAGTTTGAGATAGTGCCACATAGCTTTTTGGTGTAAATCAATATATTATCTGCATTTAGTAGTAAGTTTGTGGTGTCAATTACATAAGAATGTTCAAAATACTTATGAATATGAACAGGAAAGCTCGTCCTTTGAATAATTTTTGCAGAGTATGTTAGTGAATGATGAGCATATCATGATTATTGTTTGCATTTTGCAACAACTACTATACCCTTTTCTGTATATGTAATGCATAAATGTTGTATAGCAGCTTCATAACACGTCAAATTCTTACCTGATCAAACACCACCCAATTAGGATCTACTTGTGAATCGCCAATGGGATCTAAAACAATGGTCTGGAAAGTTCTGAAATCTGTGTCATAAATCTTTGGATCCTCTGGACATGCATCATAGGGATCAATGTGACCATCCTTGTCAAAATCATCTTCACAAGCATCGCCTCGACCATCACCTGCAATGTGTTCATCATCACAATGTTATAGTTCATTATTTGTATTATATTTATCCCGTGTGTCTTAATAAACATCTCTAAAAAAGTAACTAACCCACCTTAAATAATGACCATTATTCAATAACGGCCGATTGTATTAAAAATCTGTATGATGCGTTGGAAGCAAAATTTATTTCCGCACATTTTGTCACCTCATTTGTAGCAATTGACTAAATATTAAAGTCACAGCGTACGTTTAAATCAATGTAACCCAAGATATGAAAGTTGCAGCAAATTGTATTGATTTTGTATTCAGTATAATGGAATGAAATCTGAGTGTTTTTGTATAAAAATAAATAAATGTTGTTTGATTTAACGTGCGCTTCAGCTAGGCATGGCCTAATTATCAACACACTTCAACAATTATTCCGCTGCCATTAGGATATATCAGAATCATTTCCGCTTCACCAGACTTAGATTGTGATTACCCCCAGCAGCGCAACATTTTACACCTGGGTGGAGTGGAGCAATTGGGAATTAAGCTTTCTTGCTCAAAGACGCAACACACTGGCCGTGGTGGGGCTCGAACCCGCAACCTTCCGATCATGTATTGTTAATAAATTATTGTATGTAAGTTTCAAATCGGGACCTCACTACATTAAATTGACCGGTGTTTTATTGTTTTCTGGACTATCGTATCAAATGAGGTGTCAAAATGCGCAGAAATAAATTCTATTTCCAACGCATTTTACAGATTTGTAATACAGTTGTCCCTTTTTGAATAATAGGGGGTTAGTTACTTTTTTGAGATGTTTACGTAAATTATTTTTCTTCAACTTATATAGTTTCAAAATTCACGAGCACAACGATATAAATTTAAAGTTTCTAAAATTATGCATATTTTAGAAACAACACCCAAACTATAATGTGCGGGTCCATGAGGAAACTGCAGAAATGATTCGTTACGGATTTTAATGGAAGAGATGTTGTGCAGAAATGTGATTACAGCTAAGTGCCTTCAAAGAAAGGTACATGTGAGCCAGTCATTTGCATAGCCATTAATCCAGCAATAACGAAAGGAATTTCGAGTACAAGTACTCATCCTTCATTAAAAAAAGTATGTCGACTTGCTGAAGTCTGGTTTATGAAACAACATATTTGCCAATGTAATTGGAACAGTATGGAACAAGGTCAAGTGAGTGAATATTGAAAGCAGCACCGTTTTGGAAATTATCATATGTGCAAGGAATTTTGTACGGATATATATTACGCAAGTCAACAGTGTTCTTAGCTGGACAAGTTTGAATGAGGATATAGATCAGTCGATCAGAACATTGAGTGCAACAACACTTTATAATTAACAATGAATAAATATATTAAATCATTGTAATTTGTTGATTTTGTGCATTCTTGTTTAAATGCAAGAATATTGTTCAATCATACTATACTTTTCGTTAAACATTCAAATTTTGTTAACTTATACAAACAGTGTGTTTTGTTGTGCATTCTGAAGTGATTTTTTTGAAAAACATGTATTTTGTTTTTGGCATTGGGTCGTTGCCATCCATAATAATATGGTCTCATTACCACCCTAATGGGTCTACCCATGATGTGAGTGAACGTAATACATTTGGTACTCTGGGGTCGTGGCATGTAATGGAAAATTAAATATTCATTTTATAGCTGACGCTAAAAATATCAAGAATAATCCAAATTAATCGACATAAAAAAAAATTATATGAGTTATAGAAAAGTAAATATAAGTGTCTCAGTATTGCACAAGGTATTAAAAATTAGCACAGGCCGGTCGGCTTGTGAACCTGTAAAGTATGCTGAGGCTTGTGGATCAACGTCTAGGCGTTGTGCCTGTGCGTAGCGCACTATAAATCACTGCGATTTATAAGAACAAATCAGTCAATAGAAGTGGACTGATTTGTCTCCATGGGTTAAGTATAAAGACACGGTCGTAGTATGTGGTTGAAAGGGTATTCAATGAGTGGAATTTAGTCTTAGAGATAGTTGAACCCGTGACCTGCGATTGCAGTTGGAAGTGTTTCTATTGACAATATATACAGAAACGGTCATTTACATCATTAAATACAATATGATATTTGTATTTCATTAGCAATTGGGTGGATCTTACATTTCCCTTATTGTTTTTGACGATGTGCTTTAACTAATTTGAAACTTTGAAGAGTGTTTTACTGTCATTAAGGTATACACCTGGTACAAAAAATTCTATATCATAATATTTCTAAAGGAATTCTTCGGCTAAACCATTTATAAACTATAACACCTGCCTTTCTTTAAACCAACCATTTTTGTTTTATAGAAAAACTTTCACTCCATCTTGTTTTTGAGTTCTTTATACAGGAACTGCATCATCTGGCATGCGTATGTTACTTTTTTCTGTTAACATTGTAAATTGGAGATCTATCTTACCATTAGCATCTTGCTGATCAGGGTTGTAAACAAGCCTGCAGTTGTCAACTGGGTCTAAGATGCCATCATTATCGTCATCATCATCGCATTCATTACCTGGTAAAAGCAGAAGGATGATTCATAGGAAATTACATAGATACGATCTCCGAGATAAAGCCATTCTTTAAAGTGTGCATCATAAAATGTTTTGTGTACATCTTCCTTTAAACAGTTTCAAGGTTACGTCATTTTAGGAGGGTGCTTGCTACATGTAGTAGGAATATTTTCTATTTTGTCCTATCCCGGGTGTTTTGCGCGGTTTTGTCCTTGGTTAAACAAATAAGATGAACAACACACAAGACTTTTCTCAATACAATTTGACTCATATGATTTCATTTCGACACACCATGGCCCCACGCAACCCTTGTAACACATACCCCCACACACACCCACACACCACCCTCATATACCCACACATTAAACTAATATCATGTTGTAATATTTACCAAATCCATCACTGTCGGTATCTTGTTGAGCATTATTTGGTATGTCTGGGCAGTTATCTACATTATCTTGAATACCATCCTGATCCCTGGATGAGAAACATAAATATATACCAAATAAAGCAAGGTATTACCCCGTCACCATAACAGTAGAGTTCAAGAGAAAGTTTGAAATCCAAATCTGTTAATGTTAATGTTAAAGTTTTCAGTCGCAATTGTAATCCAAAGTGCTCAAATTAAGAAATGCTCAAATTAAGAGAGCAAACTAGAGTTGCATACAATATTAATTGAGAACTTATAATAGCATCGTAAGAAAGGATGCCTGCTTTGTTTTATTATTGCATTGTTGTGAATGTTGATCAGTATGAATAAGTAAAAAGTAAGGGGGACTGCCACAATTCTAAAAAGTTCTCGTCGATTAAGGATTCTTACTCCACTGAAGTTCCAACATGTTGAAAAATATGTCAACACAACGATAACATTAGCTGTTATTCTGCAAGCACTTGGGCTGATGATTTGGAAAATTACCAGCTATAATTAAAAACTAGGTTTTTTATCATAAGATTAAAACACATATTGTACCTGTCGTTGTTTGTGTCACAAAGGTCACCCATCAGATCTTCATCCTTATCAGCCTGTAATGCAAGTAAGTAATTTGCAGGAAGTTAACTTCTTTGAAACAGAGAGTAAGTCAGGCGGTATATTTTACCATACATTACATAGTATCATAGATATCTGAATACTTTTAACCTATGCCGACAATTTGGTGTTATTGAAATATTCATGTGTTAGACTAGTGTAAAGATTATTGATAAATTTCTATGCTAGGCTAACTCCCTAGAATAAACCGTAGACTAGTGTAAAGATTATTGATAAATTTCTATGCTAGGCTAACTCCCTAGAATAAACCGTAGAATAAACCGAAAATGCTGTGGATGGAATTTGCCAATCGGCAGAGGTGCATTTTGAAGGAAAGCCGACTCATCTACATATTTTTAAGGAGTGTCAGCTCCCTTTGAATTCCATAAGTTTATGTTAAAATTAGAAACTTGCATGGATTAGCACAAGAAAGACATAAATTACCTGATCTGGGTTGTATTCAAGAGGGCAGTTATCGCACGCATCACCAAAAGTATCACCGTCTTGGTCTACTTGATCAAAGTTTGGTGTGTACATACAGTTGTCGTATTCGTTGAGGATTCCTACAATAAAACAATAAGATATTACTAGATTACTTAATCCATCTCCTTAATAATCCCATAATATGCATGTATTAACGCTCGTATACATGTGTTGCAGCGTCAAAGAGTATGTCTTTGAAAGAGTATGTCCTTGAAACCATTATGCCACAAATTCCTCCCCTCTCATATCACATATTTTCCGGTATATTTGGAGTGTTTTGTAACTTGTAGTAGAGTTCTCCAGTTATTTTTTATTCCATAAACAGTTCTAAACTACCTTTAAAGACTATTTCCCGCTAGATCTAAATAAGATCCAAATGTTTCTTCCAGGAACTCTTTCCATTTGAAGTCAGTTTATAATTTTTCTTATTTCGCTCACAACCTTCGAACAAAAATAACCAAATAATCACCAACGATATTTAGATAGATATCGAAACTAGACACTAATTATCTCGGCATATTTCTCACCATCATCGTCAATATCATCATCGCAGGCATCCCCAAAGCCATCCATGTCGGTATCTTTTTGGTCAGGATTCTTGACAAATCTACAGTTATCACATTTTGTTCCAATTGTATCATTGTCCTGTCGATCGTCCTGGTCGGGGTTAATTCTCAGTGGGCAGTTGTCCTGTCAAATCAAATCAAATGATTGACGAGTTGATTATATCCCACAATGCATAGTGGTAGGATATAAACTACTTTATCATTTTCCTCCCCATGCTTGTGAAATGACCTTCAGCAATTAAGCAGACAGTAAGTTGCATAGCGGAAAGCAACAATGACGTAATTTAGATCCTGACGCTATGTATTATGGGGAATGTACAAATAGCAAAGTAGTTTTGTCACAAAATTATTCTATTTATTCGTGTACAGGATGCACAGTAATAAAAGATTACTTTAATTTCAGCATCAATTTGATTTAATTAGAAGAGTCGTGTTTAAGAAAACAGTACAATTTATAAATCTTACTGGGCCATTTGGTACGCCGTCGTTGTCAGCATCGGGGTCGCATATATCTCCTATTCCGTCTTGATCAGCGTCTTCTTGTCCGCTGTTTGGTATGATGGGACAATTATCCTGTGTGTTCAATATGACATACGAATTGTTTTAAACAACGTGAAATTATTTGTTTAAACCTTAGCAATTAGCGTTAAATACTATGTTTTAAGAAGCAATTACATTCATTATTAACGCAAGTTGACTTAACTTGTCAATGATTAATTGTTGACTTAACTTGTTTAAAAAACTTTGTATTAGAATAAAGTAACGTGTATATTCGTACCTACCACAAATTATTTACAAACCAAACATTGATGAATGAGGTACATATAATTTCAATACTACATAATCTGTAACAATCTTTTGCACCTATTTCATGTGATATAATTACACTTTAACACTCATTTCTTCTTACCGCATTACAGTAGGGATCTTGACAAGGTAATTTGATGTCAGGGTAGCCGTCCAAATCAGTATCACGGCTGCATATGTATCCATTACCAGCCCAGCCTGTTTGGCACTGTCACAAATACAAAGAAATAATATGCATATCGGAAATTAAAGCAGACTATCGCATATGCGTCATTGTACAAGTGTGTTATGGTCAGACGCGCGTAATCTTATCTTCTGTTTGATGTAACAAACAGGTCCACTAAGATGCTGCGACATGCAACTCGCCAAAGTCTGTAAGTGACATCTTTACATAAATTTATATGTTTTCAGTATTAGTTTATTTTGATACTGTTTAATTACTGGATGACGTGAGGTATGTTTGAAATTTTGTTCTAGCATTCAAGTTATAAAACATTCAGAAAGAAGTAACTACATAAAAAAATACATATGAAAAAACATATTAGTGAATGTTCGTTGTCTGATTTTGATACAGGAGAAGCTAACTGACCTTACTCTGACAACTATGTATGTATAACAACTTGTGTTCGATTTACCTCGCAAAAGTATCTGGGTCCACGTGCTACGATGCAATCAGCGTGTTCATCACATGGATTAATTGATCCATCTGGACAAACTCTTCGAGGTACACAACCGTATGTTTGGTTACCAAAATAACCTGGATCACACCCATCGCACCAAAATGAGCCCTGAAAATAGAAATATCATCATCAATTAGTTATAACTTTCGATTTCTTTAGAAAGATTAATATTGACCCAAACCAAATGATATTTAACCAAAAGTAATATTGGGCAAGCCTTGCTGTACTTCCAATAGACTGTGGGAAATGTAAAAAACCTAGTGCTGAAGGGGGACAATGTTAGTGAAATATAGATAATTATGTTAATGATGTGGAAATTATTTTGTTGTTAACTATGGACCTGAATCCTAATATCTATAAAAGACAAAATACAACAACATAATGATAATAAAACAAAATAAATGATGTAATGTAAAAATCTATCTAACGCTTCTACTTACTAGAGTGTTGATACATTTGGAGTTGGGCACGCAGCCACCATTTCTACCGTCTTCGCATTCATTTATGTCTTGGCATAACTGTGAAATAAGAACATAATTATGCTAGATTTAACATTGTAGTTGCCTTTCATAATATGAATAGCTAAATACAAATGTACATTATGTTTGATAATGTTCAGAATATAATTGGAATGTTTTGTATGCTTTTAGCCACAAAGCTAAAAATAAAATAACTACAAATCAGGATAATAATAAAAGATGGTTTGTAATGGATTAATAACAGAAACAAGCAGATTGCTACTAAAGATGCAAATCAGAATTGTCAGCTTGTGATCCTGTAAGTTTTCTGAGTATCGTATACATGGTACATGGACACAAAATCTCACAACTAATTACAACTGCACATTTATGCTGACAAAATTATCTGAAAGTCTCAATTTTTAATAATACTTTAATAACAACTTCAAAACGACAAAAACATATAGCTGGACGAATGATGAATAATTACAAGAAATACAAGAATTCACTATCTACAAACAAGACTATTTATAAATTTAGACATAAAACAATAGTTTGTGTTTTTCCTACTGTACGCGCTGTGGAAATGAAAGCCCAAAGCGTTAAATTACCCTAATATTTCTTAGATATATGATATAAATTAGAAATCTAGCCCCGAAAAGTGGGCCACCTTTTTAAGATGGCCCACTCTCCTCCCCATGCCTATTATCGTTCTTTTCCACAGCACGTATGCATATTCTTCCCTTCAATCCAACCCAGCATCATCCGAGTGAGTCCCCGCACCTGGAACACCACGTCCTGATCGCCAAAGCGATAGAAGAGCAAAGTCGGGGTGTACACCACATTGGGGTCACTGTCCCCACCCCATACCTGTCTCATGCGGCTAGCTTCTTGACGCCCAATACCCGATATAGCTGTTCCTTCGTAACCCGGCGGACAATCAGTACATCGGAAACCTGGTATAGTGTTTTGACATTCAGTGATGGTGGTACATGGGTCGTATTCCGTGCACTGGAAATTAGGATGGAAAACAATATATTTCGGGTATTAATAATGTTACATGTATTATCTATGAATTAATCTTAATATGAATAATGCTAAGTATAAAATATGTGTACATGAGAGTAAAGCAGATCATACCTAAGACCGCTAACTTTTGTTGACATTTGTTGAGAATTAAAGAAACGGTGATCTAAAACCTAAGGAAGAAACGAAATCAAAAGTTGCACTTATGTGTTCTAGTCAATGAAAGTACGACAATGGTTTTAACGTGCTAATCAATGGAAGCACTGCGCTAATTCTCTTGTTCGAGAACGCTTTGTGTGCAAATTTTAAATTAGAATCTTCCTTGGGTTTTTTGGTCGTCTTGTCTTTATTTCCTGAATAATTTCAACGAATGCGAAAGAGGTCTTAAATTCGAGCTAAAGATAAAATGCAGCTATGGCTGCTGTTTCCAATTATGGCATATCTGTCTGTTTAGGATATAGAGGGAGTAAACAAAACTGCTACCTTAATTCTTTTGCTTACTGTACTTTCGAATGTTACAAAACATGGCAATTACGTTAAATGGACTTTCAGATATCCGTAGAGTATAAAAAAAATCTATAAAAAAATCAGATGTCGTTTACAATAGTTGACAGATCAATAAAATACCCACAAACTATTTTCTTTTCAGAAATATCGATAGAATATGACGAAACATAAAAAGTTACGTTCGTCATTGAGATCCTGTTCCCAATTGGATTCACACGGTATTTCATATGCCCAGACAAAAGACATTAACATTTGCGTATCTTAACTTGAGCTTATTCAATGTATGGGTCAGAGGTATTCTAAAAGTTCGAAAACAACGACATGTGTGGGCGAATCCTGTAGGTTGGGATTGGCGGAGCACTAAATTCTGTCAATATATTACATACATAATCTTAATATATACGAATAAACAATATTATTACAAATAAATTTTGGTCCGTACCTCGTTAATATCATAGCATCCATTCCTTGTACCATTGCCTTCGAAACCTATTGGACATTGACCACATCGATAACCTGGATTCTGATTGGGTATATTGGTACACGCCACACCATGAAAACATGGGTTCATTTCACAGCCTGGAGGGCGCACTACTTCAGGTGGTACTATAGAAGGTGATCAAGTTTGATATATAAATCAAGTTAATTTATAATTGCAAAATATCACTAAAGCTTGTATTTATTTATAATCAATATTTTGTTGAACATCATGGATAATAATCATAAAAAAAGATTATTTTGGAATTATAATATAATACTTGTGTCATCAGAGAGTTATTGAAATATGTAACATAATTGTGACAGAAAGTCCGGGATAAAATATCCCAAATCAATAAAAATCTAATTTGAAAAAAGAGCAAAATGGGGGTGACAGCAGTACATATATATTCAACCAGGCGGCGGATGACATGATCGAGCCGGCAACTTGTGAAACCGCCCGGCCGTATGGCATTTTCCAATATACTCGGTTAGTTTTGTTTTTGTTTGTGATATTTCAAGCGTTTTAAAATTTCAAAAAAATCCCATTCAATTACACGGTTGACGATGAAAATTTACTGAATTTAGAGAATGCAATGCGGCCACCACCTGATTCAACAGCCAGTGAGTAGTTGGCCATTTGAAAAAAAAAATCTTATGTTTGCTATATACTTATGTATTGTGTACTGTGCCATTATGCTACCAGGCAATTGAACTAGAGTGGCAAACTGAACATTTTTTTAATTAGGCCTTGCTTTGAATTTATATAGTTTGTATATGCATTACATAATATTGAAATCGTATCACGACAGATCAGTCGGTCTGATGGTGCCTCATGGATATGACGTGATACTGTAGCCATCAAAAATCAGTAAGTCCAGTTGAACAGAATTATAATTTAATACAACTAATGCAAGTTCTGTTACATAGTTCGAACATTATTATATTACATTTCAACAGAAATTCATGCAATAGATAAGCTAAAAGGTAATATGCTAAAACCGCCCTATCTCACCCAAACGAATACATAGACTAACCTCTATGTTCTTCATAGTTGCACAATTCACAACTCGACATAACGTGACTTAATCTTTCTACTTGTTTGCCCTGTAAATAGACAGAAAAGAAGTGTAATTTTATTACCTATTCATTCATATATAAATTCATTCATTCATTCATTCATTCATTCGCTTTGATGTTATCGATTCATGTGGGATCTTTTTTTTCAACGCAAACTCATGTAGAACAATCGGTCGTTTCAGGTAATGAGTTTTATGATTGGTTTTGGTTTTGGTCACGTGGTTTCCTATTATGTTGCCTAAGCTCTTGGCCGATGTTATTACCGATACATTGTCTGTACCCTTTGTTAGAAACTTAAAACTTGTGGAAAGCGGTTTCGGGTTTATTTCAGTTTGTTATATAATCGTGTGACCGCAGAATCACCTTGGATTGAAGTTACCTGATCAAAGTACACAAAAGAAGTGTTTAAATTTCGCAGTGCAATATTCACGAGCTGAGAAAACGAACAGGTCAATCTACATTTGACAGCGTGTTTTAGATCATCAAACAATCCTTGGATCATTTCACTGTGAAAAAATATAGACCATGGAAATATTTCCTCCCGAGATTAGAAAAGAATAGACACTAGAGTAATACACACCTGTTCATTGCATATCGCATGGGGAGGATCGATTGAAGCTATACGACTTCTGATCAGGGAAGTGAAACAGATGGAAGCCGCTCAAAGACTACATCAAAGTGAGAATCATACTAACCGCGATACTAAACAAAAGAAGTACAGGTGGGAGGGGAACAATTGGGCCAACCTGCAGCATGTCTAACATCAAAGTTCCCGCTTAAAAATCAATAGCAGTACGAAGACATGTGCTAAGTCCGAACAATAGGCTATGTTATATTACCGCAATGCATGACTAGTTTTAGAAACAAAAACAGATTTAATAAAATTTAATAAGAATGTTATCATTTTCATTTACAAAAATTTATTAAAGCTATGTTATTGTGAGAAAAGCTACTATTATAATTAAATGTATAATGTTAAATACACTCTCAGATAGCAGTGATAAAACAGAAAATAAAACAAAATACAATTTATTTTACGCAGAATGTAAATAATGTAAATAATACTCTGGAACATTCTTGTCAACAGCAATTTGGGCTGCTACGCGCCAGCAAATAGATGCGATAGATGTAATTTATGTGCTAAATGAGCACATTCATTTATAGTGATAATTAGCGGTTTAAACGTAAATGACTGATTTCCCATATTTAAAATAAAAACATTATTTTTTGTCGATAATAATAAACCTGTAAATAACAAACTGGCAAAAGGCGGTAAGTCAGTTCCACATCAAAGGCCAGCTGACTACATAATAGCTTGGTATATACCATCTATATAATGTTACGTAAATAATTCAATAGAAGTTGGATTGACCAGTTTCCATCTGTCTCACTTCCCTGGTAGGTGGTAGAGGCAAGAGAGATGAAGGAATAACCCTTAATTGCGTTTGGAACCATTGAGATAATTCTACTGATGCCGATAATGTAATTTTCAATAAAATATTTTTTCAATAGCCTACATTTCTTACCTGTTGAGTTATAATAGCTTGCATTGTTTTCATACTATCTGATAAAGATAATATTGAATTGATAAGATCCCTGGTTCCAACAGCTGAAATAAAAAATTAAAATTAAAAATGTAATTAGGTTATGTTTATCGTTATTCTGTCTATTCAATTTATACACACATTATAGGCATGTCTACCAGTGACGATCCAGAGGTAGCCTGGGCAAGTCCCTCCCCCCCCCCCTGAAATTGTCAGGGATACATTGGGGGCGGTAAAGAGTAAAGTGTCATTAAAATAAATGAAAGTGGGACCAAAATTGACATGGGGACAAAATTTTCTCTTTGCCCCTCCACAGTAAAAAGCTGGCTATGCCTCTGCTATCTAGCCAGAGTGCGTACATGCTATTTTATGGTATCGTGTTGGGACTTCAAGTGCCCCATGATACAAAAGGGTTTGTTGGAAAGATAGAAATGTGTTAAATGTATAACATATCAAAAGGTTTGGTCATAAAACCGACTCTCTCAACACTGCATACGCACACAGTTTCCACCCCAATACATCTGATTAAACAAATCCTCCCAAGCAAAAGCCATATGGACCAAACCTTTATTGGGAATAGGGTGGAACAATGCCAATTGGCATGGTCACACAGATTAAATGCATATAAACTATTTTTCACTTGTAGGAATGCATAATTGTCAAACCCCGATAGTTTCCTTCATCCAATCAGAAAGGTTTTTATATCGAACGAAAGCTAATACTTCCCCCTAAAAACACTGTTTTGATTACGTCAACAGATGGCGCAATTCAATGTTTAGAGCAAGGCGAATGTGGTAAATCCTCGTAGGTAAATCTGTTGAAAACGGCCTATTCCAGCACAATTTTTGACCAAGATGTAGGTTTTAAAAGTCAAAACCCCGGTTGATCCTTAAAATATTTTTCAAATTTTATGTTATTAAATGAAAGAGCACACTTATGTTCTCCATATACTATTAATTGCCATGAGCAATGGCCAATTCTCTTTAAATTGCAAATCTTGTGCAAAAAGTTACTATTTTTGCCTCTTGTAATTTTCTTGTGCAGCATGAATATTGATATTAGATCAAACCTAAACAGGTGCTTCGTGACCTTTTCCACGGATCAAAATGACACTCTAAGCAAGGATGATGGGGGCATCGCACCCAACAATATCTTTGGTCAACACATCACGCCCTCAACGCCCATAAAAAGACACAGTCTGATGTGATGAATTGTCAGTTTAATAAAACCACTGCTGTAGTGGTAACACGGCACTAAAATGTGAGTAAAAAATCATTTTCATAGGAATTGTTCAAAATGAACAAAATCCAAAGTTGAAATTAACATTCCTTATGAACTATCACTGAATATTTGTTTATTTTCTTCATAAAAACGTATTTTATAAGTATTTTATAGCATAATCATATAGATGTACGTTCAAAAATAACATACCAACAAGAACACAAAATCAACATAATTTTCTGGAAACAAACCAATTTTGAAAATAACACATCTGAACCCTTTTGACACAAAATGCATGTTTAACATGTAAATTGTTTGATTTATTTTGCATTCAAATACAATTTTAAGTAATGGATTACTTTTTTATTTTGAGTAGATTTTGATTTGCAAAAACATTGCACCAAATTATAACTGTATGCACACACTACACTACACAAATGTATTGCAACATTGCTGAAAACAGAAGAATTCGGATAACTATACCATGTATACGTTGAGCATTGATCCAATATCCTGTCGATTTAACATGACGTACTGCGTGGAAATGGTTCTTTGCATGTGAACTAAGTAAGATTATTAGGCTAATAAATTGGGTGGACGTTTATTGTCATTTGTGGTGACAACGTGCGCCTATTTCAGTGCTTACAATGGCCTAAAGATGGGAATTCGTTTTGAATGTAGAGACAAAGAAATTTTAATCCCAAAAAATGTCCAGATGCCTTTAAAATGGTCACCAAATGGTTTAAGTTATCAGGAAAATAGTTACGTTAGAAGACAAATTTTTTGGTGCGATTCAAGGTCATCGGGCGTATGATGTCACTACAAGTGACACTTTCTACCCCATTTATTTGCCTTGTTTTACCAATGTTGCGATACTTTTGCGTAGTGTGTGTATACCATAAATGTAATATCTCCTCATATTCTAAATTACGCTTTATTTATTACACAAGTATAGCAACATCTTAAACAACATAAGCTACTATAACATGCATTTTAAATGTTTTCAAAATGTCCTTAATAACTTAATATACCAGATATCTGCGAAAGCTATAATTCGTCCAATTTACAAGCTACTGTATCGTATAAATTCATTTGATTCAAAATACATGTAGTCATGGTAGTAGCCAACCAATAATTTCAAAAAGGAAAGTTCTGAATTCAGTTTTAATCCAAAGAAAATATTTTGACATGCCTTTGTTTTCGAGTGCTAAGTAAACTTAAGTTGCAGAAACAATTACATGGATCAGAAGGAGTTACCCAGACTCCAATGATAAATTGTCAAGACACCTTTCATTAACCCCGATATGTTTAAACACTAATTAAATGACATTCAGGTGAGTTCGGTATTGATAATCAACCCCCACAACTTGAGGTCAAATTGTGAACTATGATTATTACATGGAAATGATTGAACTCTGCCATTGGATATGAGACCATTTTCGCTTATATTGACGACGATTACATTTTATCTTGATTCACTACATTTATGAATAGTGGAAAAGTGGCAAATATTTTTAAGTTAAAACAAGATTAAGTAGCATTTTCTTTGGTCGAATACACTGATCACTGATGGGACCAATATTTTACAGGAACTTTGTTGAAAGACCACGTTGACCCATGACCTCAATTTTTACCAACAAAGCAAACTGCATACAACCACTACACTGTTAGCAGCAAAATTGTAATGTGGCGGGAGTTTTAAAGCGAGCATACTGCCAGGTAAGAAACAATGGGAATTGTGATGATGCACGTGCATACTGCCAGGTAATGACGTCACAAGTCAACTCATCTATACATACCCGGTCACTTTCCTTGCAAAATTGCTATTTATTCAGGAAAGCAACTTTTGGGGATTCATCATACAGTTTATAAAGTATGTATATTTTACTTTGGTTTTAGTGTATAACTAGAATTCGGTAAAAATGTCTTGATCATCAAGATGATGCTAGCCGTCTATCTCTACATGTAAATGATTCCACAGTAATCATGCTGAGGTTGCTAGTCTAGGGAGGAGGATGGAAGTCTCACCACCGCATCACTGACTCACACTTCACTTTTTTGCTCTATGAAAATGACAATGAAATGTAAAAAGATATTGAAAGATTTGAGTAAATTTGTGTAAATGAGTTTAGTTTTAGAATATTATATAGTTTATGTTAGTGAAATGTGAGAAAGACACGAGGTGAAATCTTAGTTGAATTTTAAATCCAAACCTATGCACAGTGTGAAAGATAACTTCATAGGGTATCTATCACAAATATAGCAATGGTGCTATGTTACTTGCAGTCATACGTGATTTTACTTCATCAAATAGCGCAATGTTATTATATGGAAATTGCCAAACCACAAAAGTGCATATATGCAGAATTATATTATGAAAGGAGAAATGTTAAAATGGTTTGAATTGTGCCTGGTGATAAATGATTTAAAATTCAACTTATTTTTATTCAACGTATGATTGTGGTAACTATGGATCAGTGCAATTATCTAAAACAGGATAGACATCAATTTACATGCAAAACGTGCATTTTGTATAATCATCAATAAAATACTTAAAAGAAAACTATATAAATGGTTTGTACTTACATAGGTCATCCTGTTGAGTATCGCCACCATTAAATAGGTCTATTAAATCCGGTGGTGGTTCATTATTGTTTCCTCCAATTGAGATATCTCCATTGCCTTGACCAGATCCTGTACATTCACCAAATTGTCTATGAATATCTTCTACTGTTCCACCAAACACAAATGATGGGTTTTGAACCGCTCCATAAAGTGGTACCCTAGGTTGGGAACCGGCATTACCCAAACTAAACGTTGCTTGTTGCACATTATTCTTGTGAAAAGATCTTTTGAGTTTTGTTTCTATATCGTATGATGCTATTTCTTGACAATCTATGTATAATGTAGCCTTATTTTGTGCTTTGACTAAGTCATGAAGACGTAATACTAATATGTGCCAATTTCCATCCATTAAATTCGTTGTAGGAAAAGTAATTGTCTTCGGACCACTGTTTGTTAAGTAAACGAAGTCAACTGTGGAGACAAGAGACATTGTGTTAATGTTGACAGTTATGATTGAGGTTCTGTATTACCAACTGAATCATTAAATATGTTAAACATGGGTTTATAGCTGCTTGGTTATTGGTTGCACTGTTCATGTTAGTTGCAATTTAGACTGAGTATAGCACATGGTCAAAAAATATAGCACATGTCCTATCAGATTCTTTAATGTATCGACTCGTTTAAAACTTCCAAATTTAAAAAAAACATATTTGTACATTAGTGGAGTAATGAATATATTGATATGGGATATCAACGTGGTAGGTACCATCTGTAATAGTTGCCTGGTCTCGTTTGTCGATTGCTCAGTATCAAAGGTTGGTAAGTACAATAGCTGCCAATGTGTAGATGAGACAATACTGTGTCTAAATTGCTAAATGTTCACAGGGCAGCTATTGCACTTACCCACCTCTGGCACTGAGCAATTGATATGTACAATATAGAAAGCAGAAATTGTCAAATATCTATAAAACAGCTAATAGTTATTATCCCGTCTATAGCTTCACAAACATAAATAATAATCAATAATAACTTACCGCTACCATCTCGGTCAAGCAAAACTTCAAAAATATTCAACGACGGATTTGGACCATACGCTCCTAAAAACACGCCCTCAGCAGCCTGAAGTTGAGTGACAAGGAAAATGTCCGGCATAGTGCCGCTCTTTTTATCATCACTTGTACCGCGTAACCTTTTGCGCTAATGTTTTTAAATTTTTCATGGCTATGTCTTCTCTTGCATTAGGTGTGGATTCTAGGGTACCGTCGAAGAAGTTGGTATTTTCTCTCGTGTTGCCGTATGAGTCTCTTAGTGCTTGACCATCCAGGCCAAATACCTCAAATAAATTCATCTCTGTAAATATGGGAAGGAAATATGGTCATTTTCATATACATGTACTATTAGTATACACACACTGGCTGTAAATATTGCAACATCCCAAAAATAGATGTTTCATGTTTAAATGAATTACTTCTCATTTGGGTCCTATCCATGCTACATTATATAATAGCAGTTAATTATGTTCCTCCCATGAAACAATAATATTACTAGTCACATCATAAGGTGATTTTACATAGCCAAGTTACAAAAGTTTAAAAAGGCGTAAGTACAAATCATCTTATAATATGGAGACGGAGAGGCTTTTGGTAAAGAGAATATCAAGGATACTTCTGTATTAGAGCCTTGGATTAGAGCCGAATGATTTATCTGGTAGTGTTAGGGGTCCTGAAAACGGTTAATGTTGTACAGAACTTGAGTAGTGACTGTTAAAGAAAACCATAGGGAAAGAAGATTTCGAAACTTTAACCACGTCATGAAAAATAAGAGCATGTTCATGACGTAAAGCAATGTCCTTTTTGCGTTTATTTTTCCATTTTCATATATTATGACCTAAGGTAAAAAGACTTAATCTATAGTAACATAATTCCTGGGACTGTCCGTGGGGTGACGCACACAATTTTATTCAATTGATTTTTTGCACTATAATGATGTCGTCGTCAGCCTACCATATCTGCAGTATTTAACTTTTAAGGCCTGATATGGACAGCAACAGGACAAGAACGCACTGTTTGGTTTTGAATTGCAAAACGATTGGATTATAACAAGCCAGAGCAATCACATAGAGAATGCACTTTGTAAATTTTGTACGTAGTCTGTACAAATTTGGTTGGTATTGTTTTTTGTGCAGTTGCTAAAAAATAATGTCAAATCAAAAAATATGTACTCTTGAAACGATGTACGATTTGCAAGCACATACAGTAAACCAAATAATTACGATACCAGTTACGTTCACCCCTGTGTATCCTAAACAAAGGCAGATATGTCATAATTGGAACCAACAGCCAATAACCGCATCTTTTAGCTCGAATTCGTTGACATTGTTCAAGAAATAAAGACACAACGATCCAACAACCTAAGGAAGATGCAAGTTTGCCACATGGTATGCCCTATTGATTTGTACACAAAGCGTTCGCGAACAATAAAACTATAGCACCGTGCTTTCATTGATTAGCACGAAAAACTAGCGTGGTGTTTTCATTGATTAGAACACAAAAGTGCAACTTTTTATTTCGTATCTTCATTAGGTTTTGGATAACAGTTAAAGAATACAGACATCGGCTGTTTGTTTACATTTTGACGCATGTGTCTTTATTTAGGATATACAGAGGTGAACACAACTGCTACCTTAATTCTTTTGCTTACTGTATTCCCTTCTTCCAAGCTCTAAAACATTGTAATGTTTATTAAAAATTACTACATAAACAGCTTGTGAAATAGATTCAAAGTGGCTTCATTAATTTAAATGTTTAAAATATTCAATAATGGTCAGGACTCAAATGTGTGTAAAACAATAAGATGAAAATACCTTACAAGCCCTTTTGATGTCGAAGGACTTTTCCTTTTTACATGGTGTCCCGGAAGGGTTTCATCCATGTTCACAATGGATTTTAGTAATACCCCATTTTACCTCCCACTTGAAGAGGCTGGTTCAATGGCCTATATTGTAGTAATTTGATAGTTGGTGGAATGTCATAAGATGAATTAACCAGAGCAAGTGATTGGAACCAGCCTCAATGTCGTTAACAATATATTATCAACTAGAAAAAGACGTGGGATGTCTGTACAAAAAGCATCGTTGCTTTGTGTAAGGAGCAGTATTCCGAACTTGAAAATAAGTCAATGTTACTTTGTCTTGTATATGGCCACATTGTGGTGTTTGCAATACGTCTTGTTCAGATTTTATAAACTTAAGTTTGGACTGACCAACTGATGCTACAAACTGGAGATGATGTTAGGACTACCATCATTTAAAACTCTACTTCATCCCTTAAATAATAATTGTCACTCACCAAAGTACGTGGTTCAAGGTCATTATTTTTGTAATAACTTTTAAAACTCATTCTGTGGCAACTAACCTTGGAATTATCTTTAAGCACAACCTTTTAAAGCTTACAGTCATGCCACAAGCAAATTTTAGGTTAGTTTGCAATAGTTTAAAAACTTATTCCAATCTCGACATGCTGTGTAATGGCCATCATGGCTGTGCTCCTGGGTAGAGAACGTGTCGTGTTGAATTTTCGCCGACTTAGCACCAATATACCTAAAACGCGTTGGATCTACATCTCAACATCACAGCCCATCACAGTTTTTAGCACATGTCGTAGATGTGGTTTTACCTGGTAAAATGTGATGAATTCAAAATATTCAATATTTTACTCCTGATTCTTGTGATAAACAGCCAACGACAGAGTGTGATGTTTAATGCTTACAAGGAGGTTGCGGATTTGGACGGGCACTTTTAGTGGCAAAATTAGCAAACATCTATTGAAAGCGCAACCTGTAAATTCTACATTTTACGCATTCTAATTTCCCACGTGTGGTTAAGTATCCTACAGGTCACAAAGTATAAGTACAATTTTCATTGATAAGTCATAAGAACTAAACCCAAAAATATGATTCGTGTCATTTCACAAAAATGCTATACTCATTTGAATACAACAACACCAATGTTGCCAAACCACGACGCTTTATGTGACACAGTTGTGAGGTATATATGACGATAAACAAGTTGACAAACAATGTGTTTTTGATGATCCAGTTTATTAAGTCATCCTTTGAAAGCACTTTCACTTTATTTTGATCAATATAATTACTTGTTCCTGTCTTTAATTGTTTAAAGTAAAATACTACACGACATAGTTATTTTAAATCTGCCAACTCCAATGTTGGGATGATGGCCTCCACCCCGTTATCTCTACCATGACTAATGAATAAATAGAACAAATACTCCAGAGTACATGTGTGAGTTCATGGACAATCAGGAATCCAGGCAGTTGTTTTTGTACCGTATAAATTAAAGTTTATAACATTTGACCCGGGGGGCATTCAAACTTTCTGAATACGTACCACTTTAAGCTCCTCCTATGTTCAAAAAATTGGTACATTACAAGTGTATTTCAACTGTTATAAATGTCAATTGAAAAATCACCTCAAACCCCTATAAATTTGATAATAACAGAACAATTTTGCATGAAGTCCGAAATTGTGTCCCCCACAAAGCTCAAATACAGCATCCCTAAATCCGCCATTTTAGGCAAATTCACTCAATTATGAGCATCATAATGTAAACTTATGGAAAGCACATTTTCTATCAAACAATTAATTTTGCACCATCTCCCGACACACCCCATTTAGCCAGTGCGCATTATGCAGTCTCCTTCCAGACCAGTCTTAGAATTTTGCGAAAAATAGTCTATAGTAAATGTCAAGTCTGTATATGCATTCCGTAACAAGTTAGTGTTGTCCAAATCATGGAGCCAACTCTATTCTATACACTAACAGCTTTTAAACACCATGACGAATGCTTGTAATGTAGGTTACGGTTTGATTTGACCATGTGCACCTGCTTACACATCTACAAAGTCTACCACCATGACATGCCTTCTCTGCCAACCAGATGGGAAAGCAGAGCTTGAAATATCAGATGGAATTAAAATTGTAATCGTGATGATGTTATTCCAATGTAATTAGTGTATGTCTTCCATGAGGAGGTTGTCGAGTGCGGAAAATTCATAATTAAAAACTGATTTTGCATTTGGTTCGGAGTTGATTTAACGAATAGAAAGTGGGGTTGTCCTTAATATTCTCCTATGGCTATACTATGTATTATGCCCGGGTAGTATAATTTTTGCAGCTTTAAGAGAACGGATATGAAGTTTGGCAAATTCAAAACGTTGGCCAAATTTCAAATAATAACGCTCAACAGGAAAATGTTAGGATTTAAAATGAAACACCCACGTTTCTATTAGATCCTTCAAGACACTGGTCAAAATTGTACCAAATCACAGAATGACATTGATTCCCTATTGTGCTAATAATTTATATAAACAAGATATCTTAATACTGCACTTTTGGAAAATAATCCAACTTTAAGTGAAACGTAAGTCGACTTGTTATTCAGCTCAATTTGGGTAATAATGGACGCAGTTGGCATTTTATAATGTGATAAATACATCAGGTCAGCTGAGGCAACCTTTGTTAACAGTCAATCACAAAACATCATAATCAAATACTAACGAAACTTTCACTAGTATATACCAACCTTAATTTTAGCTTCTTTTTTTTTTATCAAACGACAAATGGTGAGTGAGGTGTGCATACAAGGGTATAAGCCATTTCAGGAATTCTCTCTATTTTCCTAAGGTTCGCTAGCCCTAACGTTTGCTAGTCCCAAACCCGGGTCCCAAACTAAGGTTCGGTAGTCCGAAAGTTATAGCGTTTATAGCATATTGTACTACCGAACTAGGGAACTACTTCCCACGGTTTCGTCATTTAACCTAACATCGATGGTGAATTTGTTGTGTACTCTACTTGACTTATACAAGGTACTTAACCATAAGAAACAAAGAAATCATGCTAAGACGTTAATGATTTATATTGGAACAATTACTGCCAATTAGACGAACAATTAGATCAGGTTACGACATCATGGGAATACGAATTAGGTTAATTACCCTGATTATTGACTAATCGTTTCATACTGGTTTATTCATTGAAATTTGGCAGTGATGACTGGAAATGTGGAAATTAAAGAAGGTCCGAAAATCAAAAGGTGAGAATTAGACATCGCATACGTGCAATAAAATAGATAATTGGTTTTAAAATATTCCACTACATGTATAAAAGTACCTAATTGTATTATCGGGTATAAATTTCCGAAGTTCAACGCTGGATACAGATAAGTAAAATAACCAACAAATGAAAAAAAATTGAATAGATATATTTTTCAATAAGCTTCTTAAGCAAAACATTATCTGGAATAAAATAGATATAATTATTAATTTATATTAATTCATATATGCATTATTGTATATTCCCTACGCAATGTCACTGTTAAGCATAAGATTCATATTTTCCTATTGAGAAATGCATTATCAATCCATTTAGCTTATTGTTCATAAAGCCAATTCAAATAAACAAACGAATTAGGAAATTAATGAAGAAGATAACAATGATTTGGATGAATATAAATGAGACACTAGATAATATTATAGCATGTACCTAATCTGAATTTTCGAAAGAGCTAAAAGAAAAATGAAATAAAGTATCACATCATCACAGCGTCCCAATTAATCATGAAACTTGAACTACCTAAGGGCTGCTCTTAAACAAAGTATAAAACTTTCAAGTATATAAATATAACATTGACATGCAAAAGTTTTGATAGTAAGGTCGTATTGGAGGTAAATGACCCCTGGAGGAAGACGTAACAATAGCTGATGATAAGCACAACACGAGTATAATAATTAGCCTGAGGAATGACAACTATGTTTGTTGTGGAACCACGCCTTATGGATTCAACGTAAAAGCTGTCCAAACAATGAGGAAGAGATTGCTAGCTGGGATTTGGACTTTTGACACATCTATGAGGTATTGAAGATAGGGTGTTAAGGTTTGACACTATTTTAAAGTGTTGCGATTTGGTAGTTCACAGCATTTTGCGAATGGTAATCATCTTTGGCAAAATTTGCATTGCTCATTTCATAGCGAGTGTGTAGGAGAATTCAAATATCACAGATATGTACTTTTGTAAGTCGTGGGGTTCTTGAGTTATGTTGTAGGAGGGCTGAAACACCTGCAACACTTACGTAAACGTACATAACTCATTAACAACGATAAATCAAGCAAGTCTTGAAAGTATATGGCTTGTAAAATGAACTTTTTGCAAAACATCAAAGTGTTAGTTTTCAATAATATATTGATTTACATAATAAAAATCGATATTTTTTGGCTGCTTCGACCAACAATACCTTGTCTACCCTTACATTTATCAATTTGTATTTCGTAAATTGTGTTTTTTCATAATTCCTGTTACCTGTGACAATCTATCATAATGACGATCCCGATGTTTATGCGTCCTTTTTCCGAAAAATGCCAAGAAGATCAGAAAAGTGTTTAAAATGCTAGGGCTCTCTTAAATTCTATTTAAGAAACATAAAAAGTATGTAAATTGATATTCTGTTTAGGGAATTTCTAACGTTAGATAAATGGTGAGATCTAATTTCACTTGTTGAGATGTATATTAAAATACTGCTGCTACTTCACAAATATATACATAATTATATTGTCTTGTAGTTTTTCATCTTTAAAAATAAGTATGATAAAATTTCAACAAAGAATTGTACATGATACATTAAATGTTTTCATGTCTGGCAGGTCATCATCTAATCTATTACATTTATATTATATATCATAATGACGATAGCGGAAGTGTCCTTGAAAGTTTTAAGCCACTTCTCTTCTTCTTCATCATCACCATCATCGTAATATATTCTGTTATTTATAATTAAAAGGCAACACACGTGTACTGCTTTAATATAAATGTTTTGTACAAATAATGTGCCTAAATGCCTCAAGTCCATACTCGATTTATACCAACTGAAACTCGTGCGGAAGGAAGATTGGTGGCCACAGAGATAGGGTTGCTCGTCATGACGTATTTTGTCACTTTAGGTCAAAGGTAATACAAAGGTTAGTTCGAGTTCTACAAGAATTCTATGACGTTTATTCGACTACTAAAAACTAGAATATTATGAGTGTTTGAAATCCCTCACCTTCTGAACTGATTTGAAATTTATATTATTCCCAAATTATAGGAATCTCACACGGCGAGTTATATTCCGTAAATTGTGACTTGATATTCTGACTATTTACGCAGGTAACTTGCAGGGCACAGCTTGAACTCTGGAATAGGAATCCTCGGGGTCACAGACGAGCTAGTCTCACTTCTTAGATCCTCGGATGATGATTTGATTTAAACAGGACAGTTCCTTAAGCTGCTATATCAGCTCGTCAAGCACAGATGCACTAAACAGTTTTACGGTAATTATGTCAAAAAATTATATTTACTTATTCATTACATAGGATCGAACTATCAAAATTTGGCGCGAGAATTTAAGACAATTAACTTTGACGTGAACAAACATATACATGCAATGTTAAATGTTGATGGTTTCTATATTTGCTATCTAAATATAAGCGAATGATCACATTTAAATGTTAAAATTGATAATAAAAAGCCCTATAATAGAATGGTTTGAGCCTTAATGTCTTATAACAAGCAAATCTGGACCATTGTGTTTTTTACATTTTGACCGGTGACCTTGAAAAATATATCCAATTAAGCAAGCTTTTAATTGAAGCAAAAAATACAAACCGCTGAGTCCTGATTTTTTTCATTCTTGCAATGTATTATATGTCAGTTTGCTCAAATCTCATCAAGTAAAAAAATTGTAAACAGATATTGCCATAACAATCCTAATCATTGTAACTGAATCTTCGGAAATTGTTTTTTAATAATTTCCTTATGTGACAGCAGTGCTATTTACATTTATATTAAAATGCTACTGCTGAACACGTGTTTTAAGTTCGAACATATATGTGGCTTGGTGCAAACTGAAACAGTTGATTACACAACCTATTAAATCCCCCAGCAGGTCCAGCTGGATGTACAGTGAACATTAAAAATAATGTTAATTCAAATCGACAGTAGAGACGAATCATCTTCCACAAGCATGTTCTCGTAGAATGGCATTAACATGTCATGTACGAAAGCATTAAGCTGTAAGCAAATTATCTCGGTATCTTTTTCAATTGCATTGGAACAATTGATCTGCATTTGTCATTATATTTTTACTGCAGAAACTGAAGCCGATCCAAGTACAGATATGTAAATTGATTCGATTCACTGTTAAAAAGTCATTTAAACTAAGATAAAAGATCCAATGATCCAATTCGATCTTCCTACCTTGATCTTCTCACAAAAACATTATAACAGAATAAATTTACTTACCGAAATTGTGAACACCCGTGCAAATGAATTATCCAACATAAAACTTACCTGGTTGTGCATTTTCTTGTGGTATTGCTGACAAAATGATTATTAGACATGGCAGCCAAAATAGCCGTATTCTCTGTGTTGAAGCCATCTGGATGGAATGACAAAAGCAAATGATTAATGAATAATTCAAATGGCCAATTAATTCTATCATAAATGTATGTTTTATTGGGAATAACTTTAGAATACTCTCCGAACCTCAACCCAACCCCTACATTAATACTAACCCTAACCCTAAACACCAAATCTAAACCAGAATCATTATCCTAATTGCGGAGGGTATTAGCAACTAGCCATTTATTTAGTACCATTTGATGGACACACCATCACTTTCACAGTCATCTTGTCCATCAAAAGTGGATTACGGGTGACAGATATGTGTACAAGTTTCATTTAAACATGAAAGTATTTTCATAGACACTGTGCCAATAGCGCACGTTATCCTTAGTATACATGTAAATTTCAATAACATTCATAAAATAATTTAAAAAAACATATCAGTTAAAATGTTAGATTTCAAAAATATCAAAAAATTCCGTGCAAAATTCTCCATATATTTCCTATATATTTCCTTTATATATCTTAATGCCTGAAACACTTACCGAAATAACAAACAAACTTACATGTATGTTATTTTTCAAATGTAATATGTGATGTGATCAAGCAAAATCAGTCGGAATTCGGAAACATTATATTTTCAGTTTCTTCTAGGATAGTAGAAAGCATTTACAAAGCTGGATTTTGCAGAAAATCCCATTGAAATTGAACAACCAGTTTCAAAGATTAAAGAGTTTCCAAAACAACAGGAAACAAAAGGATATATTTCCTTTGCTTGGCTGTATCTCAAAATCAATATTTCCGTGTTCCGACTGATTTTTCTTAATCGCATCACATATTGCAAGGCCAGAATAATCGATCCAATCAAAGTCAATCAATCTCTTCGATTAGTTTTATTAATAATTTAAAGAACAGACGAGATCTTACCTTGTGTTTTTAAACAATTTTCCTAATTATGTGCAACGACGAAGTACAATATTATCCGGTTGGTGGTAGACGCAACACAAACAAACACAACAAAACTAGAAAGATAAGATATGATCCAATACTATCTCCCCATTTTGAGTGGACACACATCTACGACAGTGCCCAGAAGCTGAATGACAATTTCTAGGCAATGCTATCGGGCTAAATATAACCCCTCGGAGGTCGGTTTAGAAGATGTTTGCGATGCCTGTGCCTACGGGGGTGGGGCATAAGAGCAGCTTCTACCTGGGGGACGCGAACGCAGAATCAGTACTAGTCCTGGTGTTCAACGAATACCTCCTCTGCGGGAAGTCTTTAGTTACTACGCATTTCACGTCACACGATACAACATCTTCAGTCGCTGGGATCTAGCAGACACAGAGGTAAAAGACGAAGGGAAAAAATAAAATCAAATTACCGCCAATTTTCGTCAGATATCAATTTGTATTTAAACGTATGGAATGATAACTATTTATCCTATTGAACTCTTTCAAATGGTCACATTGGTGAGTATTCCACTGTTGAGATGAGAAGTGGGGCAATTTATTGTCTAGCCGGCTCGATGTGATTCCCTAACTTCCAGACAAATGTATACCTAATTTTAGTTTCTTAATGTTGATGAAAGTTAAAACCTAATTGTTCCATCTCTTGTCCACTTTGTTTGGTTCCTAGTGTGTGCAGCCACTTTCAGCTCTCCATGTGGTCATTGCTTAATCACAGTAGCCAATGGCGTGGTATTTAAGCGTAGGATGAGTTCCTCACAAGTGAAGATAATATTAAATTAAGTTGTTGTTTACGACTTGTCTCAAAAATGTGTTATGGTGTAAACAATTTGGTTCACTTTCTTGGGAAGATATGAATGTCAGATTCCCAGTAATGTTCGGGATAAGTACTAGCAAATGCTGAATCATATGGATTTACCAATAAATAGTTTCAAAGTATGAATCGATTATTAAGAATGTAAAATAAGTTGAAGTGGACAATAATGGTCACGGTATGTTTTTGGTGGATTGCGGTTCATTTGGAGGATAGTTTTGGCGCTCACCCATTAAACTTGTTTTGAAAAGTTTTAAAAACATACCCACGCCATTCCGTGCAACGGATTGTAGTACCATCTTGTGCTAGGCTTCATTATTAGCTTCCGAATTTCGTGGAAACATTTTACCAACACTTGAGTCTTGACCATGAATGACCATTTTGATGTTTTGGTGCATTATGAATCATCCCACCTGATGGTTCTGTCACAGGGCATTTAATCTCAGTTTGTTTTATATCAATAAGTAATTAAGTCAACACTATAATCTCAATATTATACCGATACTTTAATTGTTTCTCATTTTAATTGCATGAGGTTTTTATCCTGATCTTAAGTTTCTCATTTTACGTTCAATAATTATTTCAGGTGAGCCAACCAATGTCAGCGTGAATAGATGCTATGAGCCGTATAAAGCATCTCCTTGTTGGGGACTCCTTGGTCTGCAGCACACCTCGACAGGTAATATTCCACCATGTCAGCTCCGTGACAATTTACACCTGCAAAATATTTCGCCTGGAAATGACCATCAACCTTTGCATTATAAAATGTGTACCGGTTCGGCCGGAGAGCTCTAATGACAACAGTTTTTGCCCTTTCGGACACTGGCCAGTTACTTAATCAGTCTTGATTGGTTAATTTTTTACTGTTAAGAAACTCTGGACATTAAATGGGTCATCATTGGACCAGTTGAGCCATCACGTTAAAGATTGCTAATGTTGTGACTCATCAAGGGCAGCATTTTAAATAGGTTAAGGGTAGATAAAGGTGATTTTAACAAAGAGCTGGTATGATCCTACAGTCAGGTCAAATTATATTTTACAATGCTTAAACAGTGTTAAATTTGTCTTCCAAGTTGTTGAATCTTCGATTAGATGCCATCTTAAGGTAAAGGTAATTTTTCACATAAAATAAACTATAAATGTAGAAACTAGGATTGGCTAACACTTATAACACAAGCACGGTCTGACTGACCGAATTCTGAACTTGATACCTGGGAAGAAGCTGCTAATAAAATCAAATGATACACACTAGATTCCATGTGTTGGTCGGCTCCGAGGTCTTTGGCCACGATATTTGAAACGTCTAAAAGATGAAAGTACATCTGCGAAAAGTATTGGATAAAAAGTAGAATGATTGGAACAAATCTGATGATTTCTTTTCAGTGCAATGAAACCTTTTCTTGTCAGTGCAGATAAAATACATTTATGTGGACATGTACCCGTACAACAAGAAACTGTGTAAAAGCAGGCTATTACATGTATGTCATGAAGTTCAAAATCAGGTACATACAAATACCAGTAATTTGAAGAAGATACGGTTCAATTTGATGCACACGTCACACGACGTCAGGATACACTCTTGGGTCTCACACAATCTCGACTGCCACGGCATAGTTCTTAACCCCAATATATTGTACTTTCATAAAAATAACCTCTGAATGCTTTGGGTACAAAACCTCATACTCCACAACTTGTAAGCTATGATTGTTGAATGGAGGTCATCGATATATGCCTCTGTGAATGAGAGTATTTAGTTCATATAGATAGTTTTGGATTCCCCGGGGTTTGGCATTCCGAGGATGACCCATCCACCCAGGTATGAGATTTTCTTTTTACTTTTACGCAAATAATAGATGCAGATCATATAAATGAAATTGATATAATTGCATACGTATGTTGGATATCATTTTTACAACATTTATGTACTGTGATTTATGTCACTCAATCATTTTCGAGCCCAAATTTACATCAACTTGACAGTTGGGGTCTTCGTCTGTTAGTCGTTAGTTAGATGGATTTTTAAAATATTTATCATTGAGCCATAACATATAAAATAGCATGCTTATTGAAAAAGTTGAACCAGGTACTTTGTAACTTATGCACTTTTGAAAACCTTTCAAAACAAGTTAAATGGGTGAGCGCCAAAACTATGCAATGCATGAAGAATATTGTGACCAATAATATAAATATAAATATTGTCCAATTAATCTCATTTTACATTCTAATTCATCGATTCTTTGAAAATATACTATGATATTATGGACATAATTAACTTAACCATCTGTCTGTAACTCCGTATGATTCAGCATTTGGTGGTACTTATTCCGAACGTTACTGCGAATCTGACATTTACATCTTCCTAAAAAGTGAACCAAAATATTATATACACCATAACAAATTGTAGAGACAAGTTATAAGCAGTAAATTAGTCTAATATTATATTACTTAACTTGTAAGGAACTCATCCTACGCTTAAATACCACGCCATTGGGTACTGTGATTAAACAATGACCACATTGAGAACTGATAGTGATTGAACATGCTAGATACCAAACAAAGTGGACCAGAAATGGAACAATTAGGTTTAAACATTCAGGAACATTAAGAAGCTAAAAATTTTCAAAATATTCTGATTCTGTTTCCTTCAGTACAAATACTCTCAAATTATTCTGATTCTAAATTCAATGACTCTCAAGTAATGACTGTCATTATATGACAGAAATTACAAGAACAATTTTCCTAGGTTTTTTTGTGAGTGTACAAATAAACCGGCCCGAAATATTCCACAATATTCCTCAGAGCAACACCGTAACCTTCTTCCTTGATGAATCCGGGGTAGAATTATGAAATGCTGTCAGTACCATAATTGAGGTACCAAAACATTGTACATATCAAATCAAAGTGTTTTTAAAAAGTGATTTTAAATGTAGCAAGAAATATTGTGGAACACAAATAATATTTTAATGTGGGTCTCCAATTTACTTCGAACGCGATTGTAGAATAGTCTGCGAATTTATCTCTGAAGATTGTACTAAATAGATTTCATTTCTTGACACAGGACCTAGATATCGAAATACCAAATACTTCCTATTGGTAGACCTATTAATAGTGTATCATCTGGCTCACCCTAGTTTCTCCTTACATCCACATGTTGTGTTTTTCAAGTCTTATCTTACCTGTCTTATTCTCTATACCTCAGTCTTAGCAGGCTAAGTGTCATCTCTGTGATGGAGTCGGATCTTGGGAGTGCAGCATATAAATTAGTATAATATAGTACGCGTGAAGCATCTGGGCATACCTGGTTTCTCAGCTTTTCTCGTTGTCCAGGGAAACTAAACAGGCGACAAAAAATACAACTCTGCAAAATAATATATTTATTATGCTTATTTTTACTCAGTGCTAAAATACTGCCCTTTAACGCACCTTTTAGCAATTTTCTCGATTACGACTACTATTACAACATAATTCTCATTCCTAATCCTTACTTCTGCCAATCTTGATAGTATAAAGATGATCTTTAGTTTGTGTAGATTATGTTCTCTTCAGTCAAAGGCAATAGCGGTAGCATGTCATGTCATGGCGAGTGTGACATCAATTTAGAAGTACATTTTCTTTGTTAATTCCTTTTAAGGGGGTACTACACCCCTCGATAAATTTGTGTATATTTTTGCCTTTTTCTCAAAAACTAATAACACAGTGGTAACAAAAGTTATGTATATTATAGGGGCAAGGAATCCAATTACTACACTGGAATTTCAGTGACCCAAAACAAGCGGTTTGTTATTTATGATCAGAAATAAGGTACCGCTAGGATGTACCTCGTTTCCTCTCATATATACTGAACCGCTTGTCTTGAGTCACTGAAATTTTAGTGTAGTAATTGGATATCTTGCCCCAATAATATACATAAATTTTGTTACCAGTGTATAATTATTTTTTGAGAAAAATGCAAAAATAGTCACAAATTTACCATATGGGTGTAGTACCCCCTTAATCATGATGATTATAAAACGAAATTATGAACAACTATTTTATCGAATTTGTGTTCTTGACATAATTTGCAGCTCTTAGTCTTCATTTAACATTTGCTTTACAGTAAGCCAAATAATTAAGGTACAAGTTACGTTCACCCCATGTATATCCTAAACAAAGGCAGATATGTCATAATTGGAACCAACAGCCAATAGCTGCATCTTTTAGCTCGAATTTAAGACCCCATTCGTTAAAATTGTTCAAGAAATAAAGACACGACGATCCAAAAACACAAATGCAAATTTGAAAGTTGCAGTTTGCCACATTACATGCCCTATTGACTTGTACACAAAGCATTCGCGAACAAGAGAGCTAGCGCCGTGCTTTCATTAATTAGCACGAAAAACTAGCGTTGTGCTTTCATTGATTAGAAAGTGAACACAAAAGTGCAACTTTTTATTTCATATCTTCATTAGGTTTTGGATCACCATTTCATTAATTCTCAACCAATTTCAACAAACAAGGTCTTAAATCAGAGCTAAAGAGTTGAGGCATCGTTTTAATGTTGACATATTTGTCTTTATTCAGGATATACAGGGGTGAACACAACTGGTACCTTAATACTTTTGCTTACTGTATTTTGTAATATCGGATACTAAGAAACAGTAATATATTTGTAATATTTGTAATATTGTCGAATACTAAGAAACCGTGACAATTAACTAAGAAACAGTGACAATTACCGGAGAAGTTGTTTTAAAATAGTTCTGTCTCTCAATAACAATCCAATCTGATCTCACAATTTCTGCTACGTTTTGCAGAAGGAATATTCCTATGTTATACAATCAACAGCCTGCTGTTTGGTGTTGTTTATTTTGCTTCTCCGGAGATGATTGTTTACCAACTTTACATTGTACACCACTGATAGCATTTTGGCCTAGAGCACATCAATTCACAAGAGAACTGCTGACAATAGAGCTTCCCTTGTTACATTTTTGCCAATTCTTCGAGGTGGTAACATCTTATATTTCCGGAAGGAAATCAGAGGTGTTCAGTTTAATTGTCTGTTTATAAGAATTCGATTTCTCACGTCAAATGTATCGTATTATTTTTCATTACCATTTTAAGATAAAATACTAGAAATTTATAACATTTTTATAACTGTCATTCGGAAACATGAAACGATTAAATGTGATGATATGTTTTCTCAAAATTATTGTAACATTTCGTACTTCTATATCGAAAGCTACATTGGATTGACGTTCATTGGGATAAATTGGCAAAAATGATTATTTGCACTGGTTCTCTGAAGTTGTGCTTTCAGAAACTTAGCCTTTTAATGGATATCTAAATTAGAAATACATTTACATGAATTATGTACCGCATTAAAATACATAGGTTCTTTGTACATTTAATGTCTTATTCAGATGAAAGGATTTTGTAATGGAAATAAGAGTCCTGGATGAACTGTCGGGTCAAAATATAGTGTCACTACCCTTTGTGGTGGCCCCAGTTAAACGATGCTCTTTTTTTATCATTTAACTTCTTCTTATCGTATTCTAGATATTGTGTTTCAGCCAGAGCAAGACACAACTCTTTACAATATCATTGTTCTCTGCAAGGTCTTCAGCTTTGTATTCTTGTGCTCCAATAGAGGACATCACAATAGGAGATCCATGGTTTGTGGTTCAGTTCCACATATGCAGTTAGATAGCCCAACTTTTTGAGGGTCACTTTACATCGGCCATTACCAGATCTTGAGCTAGTCCATTCACTAAACTAACTTAAAGGCCCATTCAGTGATTTGCTCATCCTGACGATCGTAAAAATCATCAATATTCCGATTTTGGTACTTTTGTCATTGTCATAGATGTGCTAACATAGCCTGCTAGTGGTTCAGCCAAAAAGCCGCGTATTTAAGACAAAATAAGATATTTTACATTAATCTGACATTTATATACTAACCGTATATAAATTAGCTACATGTATTTGAATGGGGCTTCAACCCCGGAGGGGGTTCTTCCTGGTTGAAGGTATACGGGGATGTGCCACGGTTTTGGGGTACCTTTTCAGCGATTTTGGTATATCAATGGGTGGGTTTTCAGTGGAGACCAATGCATTTTGGAAAAAGTGCACTTAAAGTAGCAAATTTGAGTGCTTTTTGGGTGCCTTTTCTTGAAAATTGGTATACTGATGGGTAGCAAAAACAGCAAAAAGTAGGTATAGAGAAAGTCAGCATCCCAAAGTCTGCGTGGCACACCCCCGTACAAAAATTTTCGAAGAACCCCCATTCGGGGGCTTCAACTTAGTCAATACTGCTGTTTTCTTCGGGTTTGTTTTTTTTGGCCAAATTTGTCATTTCTAAATAAATAAATTTCAGATTTATATAGCGCCTTTTTCCAGCTAATTTCGCTGCCATGGTGAATCATCACAATCAGATCGCATCATCTGGGCCAGTTGCAGCCGAACCTGGCGCAGAGCTATCCGCACTTAGATTGTAACATCCACCAATTATCTGTGCAGCTCCCCAAATTCCATTGGGTGAAGGAGCTACCAATGATAATTTGAATTACTTATCCTTCACTTTTAAGCAATAACGATTTAACTTTTTTACACTTTCGCTGGGATTACTGAATGGGACTTTAATTTAACTTGCGGAAACAGGAGGTCTCGTAGCTCTGAACAATCCAAAATACTTGCAAAAAAAATGTACAAGAAGCCTTTAATGAATGAGTTTTAAGCCTCGATTTGAATTGTTTAAATTGTTACCGAGTTTCTGACATGATTGACAGTCCATTCCAGATCATAGATGCAAGTACAGAGAAAGACATCTCATAGGTTGTAGAGTTAAATGGTTTCTTGCAAAGCAGGTTCTATGACAATGGACGTGGAGAGTTATGAGGAGACACCAGGTCTGACTTATAAGCAGGAGCTATTCGAAAAAAGTTACTAACCTTACTTATACCAGCTCACGCTCTGGTAGTTCTGACCTTAGGCGGAAAGGCTGTATAGTGAGCAACACTGTGCTGAGTTAGGGACGTGTATGAAGGGACTGGAAACGGCTTCCACCCATCGTACCATGCGAGTTGCTGGTTTACAAAGTATCCTTAGTCGAGCAAGCATGAATAATACGTTGATCGATAGACCCTGGTACGAATCCAAGCAAAGTTACAACACAGCACGTGGTTTGTCTTGTACATTGCGAAATGAGCCTACATGTTTGCCTATAATGATAGACTCTAGAAATGCCAACATAAATCATCAAAGAACATTATTTTAAGAATTATTTCAGTATCGAAATCAGTAGGAACAGAAAGCGTACGGTGTACACATTCAAGATAAAATATAAATTTGTTTGTTCTAGCATTCTGTATCTCCACAAAATTATGACAATTTTGTCTCCAAAATCCTATGTAAATGATTCTCAACGCTAGACAGAAATTATTTTCGACAAAGGATAGACATTTTACACAATTTGACATAACTTTAGAAAATATTGGAATGTTTTGATGTGTTTTTGGTATTTTGTAGGGCAACATGATAAGAAATCAAACATCGCGCCCTCGGCTCAACTCGCATGTTATCGAAGGTCGTAAAAGATAATCTGATAACAATAGTTTTACAACGTCGGCTGTCAATAATCCGTTTCCAGTCCCATCATCATACAGGGTCCCTGGCTGAGTGTAGCTGAGTATGACCCATATATGAAAGATTTGATCAGGGCCATCAGACTTCGCAGATTTTATTTTACCAGAAATAACAAGGGTATAACTAAGGAGATTTTGCAGTAAATACACAATCAGGCAGTTAACAGTTAACTGAAATTAAGAGGCTCCAATCTCTCACAAACACGAACAAACTTGGTATTATTAGCATTTACTTTGCCTTTGTAGTCAGACGCCTCAATATCTTGGATGTCCAAGCTGAGCTGGAATTAGTAACATTATCATTATCTTGGCTCTGTTTTACGCAAGTTCCTGATCCTGCTACCATGATATGAAATTTTAGCCTTAAATTTCACGTTTAACTTGATTTCTAAGTTTACACCACTGCACATAATTGTCAGAAGCAAAGGCTTTATGATGTTTAGATATTAATTGTTTAATACGATTAGTTAACCAATAAAGCTTGTCATAATTTATAAAGGTTCTTGTGTACAAATCCAAAAGTATTTCGGTTTAAAGATGTTAGACATACCTCAATGACGTTTCGTACCACAACGTAGTACTTTCTCAAATTGATTGATCAACTCTCCCACTCCTCGTCTGTTTCCTGTTGGAACTTGACGTTGGAGTCGAATTGGAGTGGAGTAATTGGTCATAAATGTGGGGTAGGAAGTGGTTGCCCTCGTCTTGGTTGAATGTGTTGGCTCCCTTTTGCCGGATCACGATGGCTTCCTTAATGTGTCTTCGTTTTCTATTTTGCTCTTTGTCTCTGTTTTTTGCGTCTTCCCAGCCTATGAAATGGTTTTTCTTCGCTACGTGGTCCGTTATGGCTGATTTATTTACCTCTCCTGTGACCGAGGCTTTTCTCTGTGATCTTGTGAATGCCTTGTTTGAGGCTTTGTCAGCTTCAGTCTTATGTTCTTTGAGGCGTGTTCCGCATACTCTCGCGGTTTCCCCTATGTAAGATTTTTCACAGTTAAGGCAAGGAATTTGATAAACACATTCCGCTGTTTGTAATATATCACGTTTGTCTTTGGGATTAACCAGTATGTTCCTGAGATGAGAATCTGATGTGGTTTGATTGACCATTTGATGTTTGGATACCATGTTTTCTAAACACGCGTTTCGCTCGCTGAGAAAGTCCCTCTTTGTATGGGAGGACAACTATGCCTCTGATGGTTGTCTTCGATTGGTTTCATTTTGTTAACGTCTTTAAATCACCGCATATTTTCAGGGCTTCTTTGATTTTGTTCTATTCAAGAAGATAATAATAATAATAATAATACATGGGATTTATAAAGCGCCCTACGATGTAAAAACAGCCTCAAGGCGCTGCACAGAATCTTAAAACTACAAACACAAATACAAAATCAACTAGGGCCTACATGTTGAACAAAATAGTATACATGAAAAATAATCATGATAAAGCTCATTAAACATACCTTAATATACTAAAACATAAAATAATGTACAAGTTACACAATCAATAAAATACCGTAAGCTTGACCAGCAAACTACCGGTATAAATTTAGTCTAAACTCTGGAGACATATGTTTAAAAAGTAGCAAAATGAATAAGATTAAAAACGCTTTTAAGAAGGCAGTATTTGCACAAACCACATGCCACCTTATTTCACACTTCTAAAAACAATATAATTCAAGACCTTGCAGAAAATGAAATTGCACAACTGAAATGAGATGACGATGAAGATTGTATGCCTCTTCCGTGACAACTGTGTCCTTTCTGGTCATTAACGTACGAATGTCACTAAGTTTGTGTTGAAGTGGATGGTAGGATTGAAAATGAAGGTATTGATCTGTATGTGTTTTTGTCGGTAGACTAAGAGTTTGACTGAACCGTCCTGCCTTTTAACAATGAGAGTGTCCAGGAAAGCAATTTGCCTGTTTTCTTCTTTTTCATACGTGATGTGAGCTGTTCTGCTGAACCTTTGCTAACTATCTATAATACATCATCCACATATCTTTTCCACATTCTGGGCTGGCAATTGATGGGTGCTGTGGCTATGGCTTCCTTTTCAAGTCACTCCATATACAGGTTAGCCACTATCGGGTTTACCGGGGAGCCCATCGTGGTGCCGAACTTTTGATGGTAAATCACGGAACGAGAAATATGTGGTGGTGAGCATGAATTCTAAAAGCTTCATGATATCATCAACAGTTAGATTGGTTCTATCACCTAGAGTGAGATCTTCCGATAGCCGCTGTTTAATATTCTCTAAGGCTTCACTAATGTGGGTGTTTGTGAACAGGGATACAACATCGTGGGAGATGAACTCCTCACCATCGTCGATCAAAATCCCTACTAAGTTCATGACATGGTGGTCTGATTGCCCTACTGGAGGACCTAATATTTAGCAAGTGATTTTGAAGTCTCATACATAATTGAGCCACAATAGTCTGCAGTCGGTCTTAGGGGAGTGCCGGCTTTGTGAATGTTTTGGGTACAATAGATTCTGGGCGTGGTTTTAACCGTGGGGTAGAGTTTCAACCAAGACGAGGGCAACCACTTTCTACCCCACACTTATGACCAATTACTGCACTCCGAAACGCCACCAACATCAAGTTCCAACAGGAAACAGACGAGGAGTGGGAGAATTGATCAGTCAATTTGAGAAAGTACTACGCTGTAGTATGAAACGTCATTGAGGTATATCTAACATCTTTATACCGAAATACTTTTGGATTTGTACACCAGAACCTTTATAAAGTATGAATTATGGACAATCCTGATGAATTTATTTACGGAAGGCTTGTCATTTGTGCATAAATTAGATTTGACTACTGGACAGCAAGAGTACATATAAGCCTACATGTAGTTAAAAAAAAATTACTTTTTCTTGTGTACCATGATAATTCATTCTGTTAATTCCTAAGATAACAAAACCCGATATCAGGTTACTTCGTTCTTAAAAAGTCAACCGTTTGTAGCAAGTGGTTTTTTCAACAGGCTGTTTCATCAATCATGTCAATGCGGCAGTGCCGTTTCAACATTGTATAGCAAAATCGAACGCACCTCGAATTTTGAGCACTTTTTCATCGAAGAACTCGCAGAACTAATTGGCAAGATCCTTCTTGGATTTACAAACAGGTAGATTCTTGAAAGTTTATAATCTGATTATCTGTTGACAAGAGAGAACATCTGTGGCATGCAGCAATCTTGGAACGAGAGTATTCACACTACTAAATTCTTGTATATTATTGTACAGTTTGTACTTTTATCAGCAGTTAGTTGAGACTTCAGCCAACGCTTTTTGTGCCGTAAATGCAGTGTAACTTTATTATTGTGATCCATTTTTCCTAATGGAATTCCAATACTAGTTAAGGAGGCACACAGGATCACTAATTATCCATTATTATTCACCTCATAACTCGAAAACTATTTATGTAAAGTATATAAAAGTATACATTTTTTGAACGGAAATGAGTTCATCAATCCATTTAAAATGTCAGTTTTGGGTCAAAAAGTACTATTTTCGAGAAAATCCCAAAAAACGGCTTTTTTGACCAAAAATTTTTGGTCCGCCAAAAAAAAAATTATTTGAAAATCAAAAACTGTAAAACATGAATTTTATTAATTTAGACAAATAAATCTAGATAGTGTTTTTTATTTTTTCGAAATTTTGCTTAGTTTTTAAAATATAGGCAAAAAATCAGTAAAAACGTATGACCCGTGTTCAAATTTTTGAATCATGGGTGATAAAAAAAGTTCTAGGCCCTAATTTAAAAAAATGAAAAAACACTATCTAGATTTTGGCCATATCTAAACGTTTGACTTAAAAACTTACCTCAGTGATGCTTCATTTAGACGCTATGGCGGACCAAAATGGTTAAAAGTGGTCAAAAGTGAACTTGCCGAAAATCGCGATTTAGAAAAATACAGCGGATTTTAGGTCCATTTTTGAAGATTATTCCATAAATATATAATCCGGTGACTTGTGACGTTTGGTCAAGTTAGAAAATGAGAAGGGCGTCCAACTGCAGCAGATTGGCATTTTTATGATGATTTAGAAGGTAAAATATACAATTTTACTAAATTATCCGTGCACATTCGGCAGATATTTATCCACATGGTGTAATCATTTTATTTACTGCAGTCTTGTTTCCATGGTGCAGCAGAGCTTCCGGCAAGGCCGCGGCATCGCGTCAGCGTTTGAGGAGCGACAGGGCGCGCGGACAGACAGACAGGTTACGCGAATAAGTTGCACAGTGCATGGTAGTGTTGCCGCGAACGAAACCATGATTATTTAAGCACAATTTTGTCCTGTTCCGTACAAAAAAAGATCATGTTCTGTATTAAAATTTGCGGACATCAGAACATTAAAAGTAGCATAGAATAACTGACAAGCAATTATTTTAGCAGATAATCAGGAAGTTTTATGAAATGAAGAATAAATTGAGACATATTATAATTGTGATTTCTGTTTTGTCCTAATTTTCTTAATTTTGCTTTGAAAATGCAGTGTTTTTAATTTATCGTTTTTGGTTATTTTTTTTTTTTTTTTTTTTTTTTTTTGGTGTTGACAAATATTGCATTTTATGTTCATTGTCCTTTTCTGAACCGCAAACATGATGTTGTTACTACACGTTGGTTTTTCTTTTTAGTTAGTGCTTGAGAGGCACCACAACGGCCCGTCCGCGCCAATGAGATTTTAACGCCCGTTATAGCTAGGCCTACACCACAGGACTCCCAAGTAAAATTTGAAAAGATTCTGATGTGTCGCATTACTCAATATTCCGTTTTTGTTATTGTAATTGTTTGTAGTTATCATATTTTATTTTTAACTTTTTACGGAATATCAAACACGTACAAAGGTCATAGGCCTATTATAGGCCTAAAGCTACAATAAAGTTGTAAAATATTTTGTACCGCATAAAAAGTGAATAAAATACAACAACAAAAATATAAAAAAAGTGTGTCTGTTGTTGTTTTCAATCAAATAAACGTGTAAAAATTGGGGTAAAAGTTGTAATATGTCTTGAATAAACTTCTTGTAAAACGGACAAAAAGTAGGCCTATATATTATGTTAAACGGGCAAAACACGGAGAGGTCACAAGAAAACTGAAAAACACGGAAATTGATATAGCCTAACAAAACCGAATTTCAAAAGTAGAAAACGGAACACTTGTGGCTTTAAATTAGATTGTGGTTTATGCAGTAGGCCTACCGTATAGGCATCATGCTGTAAAGAGCGTTTTAAAACACTGCATGAAAACATTCACGAAAAATGCTTTAAAGCAGTTTACCTTTTAAAGTATGCAGAAAACATTATAAACGTGAAAGTTGAAAACCAGGCAAACATTGCAAATAAAAAGGCATTCGGCCAAAACATTCGCAAAAAGTGTTGTAAAACCAAAAGCTTTTATCGCAATCATAATCAATCAGGAGTAGAGAACGTTTGAAAACGAATCTTAAATCCGTGTTTTAATAACACTTTGAAACATTATTCAGGGCCTTAGGTATCTAATATAGGCCTACCGGTAGTAACTGCTTGCCTATTTTTATGGTCTTCAAAATTAAGACGAGACTGAACGACCGCAGAGGCCCCCGAACCAAGGCTGGGACTGCATAATTATAAGCTAATATAATAGGCCTATATTCTTGTCCAACTACACCAACTTGGTAAATCAAATAATAACAATGAAATGAATGAATGAATGAAATAAAACGAATTTTTAAACATAAAACAATAAGCCTAATGATGTATGGGCTAAGTCTAGCCTACTAGCAAAATATTTAGGGCCTACGTTTTCTATCGTATCTACCAGATTGCGTCATCATTACAGGGCTTCTTACGGGTAACTACTTCTTACAGATAAATTTCATCTTTTCAAGTTCAGAATGAAACTTGAAAAACAAAATAAAACAAACAAAAAATTCACTAAATTATGTTCATATAAAAACCTATAATTTATACCACTATATCAGCACTTTTTTGGCGAAATTTATCGAGTAGGCCTACTGATTCTAGGATGGGGACGGTGGTGGTCTGTCGGCCCGCAGTTTCGCAATGCAATGGTGCAAGCTTTACCTACCTTGGAAGAGATCAATACGATAAAATACGGTAGTTATCGCGATTGGCGACTCCAGCGCCTCAATCAGCAATCACCTCGCCCATCCAGTTTACCATGTGTGCGTGTCTTTGCTAGCTGTACGCCGCAGTACGCGTTTCGAGAACGCGATATATTGCGGGAAAACAATGATTTATTTGCTTTTGCATTTTGACGAATTTTTAATGAAAAAGGGTCTTTAAAATAGCTTTTCTTATGGTTCAAATTTTAAGATTTCTTTAAAATCTATTAATGACAAGATAAAATACGGTTTGAAGATGACATTAATGATGAAAACTCAATTTTGGCCATGTAACACTTCAATGATCCTGTGTGCATCCTTAAAAGACTGTCTCTTACAGCATGAACATGGTGAATAATTAATTCAGCTCACTTATTTGACATGTTGGAATACATTTCATCCACATTTAAAACCATCATCTTAGCGAGTAGTAATGCCGCTATGTTAAGAGCTGTTAAGATCAGCAATTTGTTTGCCAAATAATATTGGACATCCAGATAGGTACCTTATAAATTCTTTGACACACAGTCCTTGAGTTCTTGATTGGTCATTCTCATTTTCGCGATCTTATAATGATGCGCGGATTCATATAATATACCGATATATCCGTTTTTAGCTATGAAAATTTTGGGTTTTAACTGCGAATTACCGGGCGAATTACACACCTAATGTTATCAAGTGATCAATGTTCTTTGATTGTTTTGTTTTGTCATTAACAATGTTCGTTTACAATCTTGAAAATTTCCAAATCAACAGTTACGTAATTATTTCAATATGATGTCATTGGCACAAGCTACAGTAAATATGTACGTCACTTTAACTTACGTCGACTATCTCTTCATGACGTCATCCCCTTTTATTTCACCTGCGTGGGTAAACTAACCATGAGGTCCTCCTAAAATTATTGGCTAAAACTTGACTCTAATATCACGGACATTTATACTTACACATTCAATTCACTTGTAACTTTCTAAAACAGCCCTTTTAGGGTCTATGATCAAACCTTTAGGGCATACCCTTTTACATTTTTAAGTTCAGCTTTTTCTTCTGGGTGGAACATGATCATGATGCTTTGTTACTGGGGAAATAATGGCAAACACTGTCAACCCCTATATTGACCATGACCTATTTTGTGATGTTTTCTAGGTAAGGAAGCATTCCACAAACTGCAAACCATATCTCTTTAGTTCATGGTGCAAAACTATTTCTTTTCTGATTTACGTTTATAATTTACATTATAAACAATTTGAAACCTGAGCATTGACCACTGTAAGCGCTAAAGATTTGCTTTTCGCCTTTTTGTTTGAACTTGAGAAACTATGCTTTTTAAAGGATAAGAGAAATACTTGGGCATGGGTTTTATCGAAATTGAACAACGTTGAAATAACATGTGCTACCTTTTAATGTCAAACATGAAGGCTCGACAACATGTATGAAGTGCACATTTAACGATTCGGAATCAGCACCTCCAAATTAACCACTCTCGAGCCTTGTGCGGCTTTCTGTGTACAGTGTACTTCGGTTATATAAATGCGCTTTTATAAATACGCACGTGACCACCTCCGCGTTGCCATAACAGCTTATAGACAGTAAGTCTTGAAGTGACCTTCTACATCTACTATTTCCATGTACATAGCAAGTGGTCTTTCTATACATTTGAATGCAAAGGCGGAACAACATGAGACTCCTGTGTAGCAAAATTGTCTATTTTTTCAACTTTGGGATTATATTGTAAACGTTTCCGTCGTTGAATATTGTTCCGTCGTGAAATACTTTCAAAAACATATTACAAATTCGGAATTGCAAAATGTGTAATGATTTTGCAATTCAATTAATACTTACATTTGATGATATTTACATACAGCGTTCCTATCCCTTTCGGTATAGTGGTCAATGCACAAAAATGTGGTCACGCTTGCTGTTGCTGGTCTTGGTATGTCGTGCTCATGAGTTACGTGCGTTTATAAAAGCGCATTTATAGATAACCGAAGTACACTGGTGTATAAGCCATGATTTCTCCGTGATACGGAAAAATTCACGGAATTCGGGGTTTGCTCACGGAAATTTGTAAATGCCACAAAGTAGTGAAAATATGTGTAAAATGTCTAACTTTTGTGTTGATTTGCAAAAAACAACAAAGAAAAGAGATAATTTAGCAGTAATCAACCATTAAAAAATCCATTCTAGCATTTATTCTAGGCCTACGATGCAAGATTCTGGCCGATACACCTATCGGAAGTACACACAAGACAATTGATGATGCTTAATTTTAATGGGAATGTTTGAGGGGAGACTACACTAAAAAAGTACATATAATTATGTAACACGGAAAAATCATGGCTGTAGTGTATACCCTCTCTAAATATGCCACCCTGGCCCCCAACACTCATGGCAATGAAAATGGAACAGAGTAGAAACTGTTCCAAGAAGAAAGGAGTGATTGGGGACAGTTTTGGAGATTGCCATCTGTCACCTGATCTATACGCAAAGGATACGGTGTGTCAGATGGATATTACTTACAGCAACAACAACCAGACTGCCATGCGCTAAGAAGATCTGCTGTAGTAATATTAGCTTAAAGCAGTGATTGTTATTTGTGTTTTACATGTTATTAAGTATTGTCCAATACTCATGTACTTTCATTAATAATTAGGCCTAAATATAATTGTTTTGAATTATAGACCAGTGTGTTGAGTATCTTTGCTTTAACTTGGAAAAGGTAATCGTAACATATGGGGTATGAACGTTTGGACAGTATTTATTGTGGGACATTATAGCACATCAGACATATCGAATTGCATTCTGAATACGAAGAATGTCATTCTGATATCAAATAATTTTGATTTTTTTGAAATTCGCAATGTAATACACATTTTATGGCAAATCATTAAAAATTGATATTTTTAATATTTAACAGTACTTGAAGTAAACTTTATAAATCTGATGACTTATACTTAAAGTGTATGTAGGTGGGATGAAAAGCCGACGATCAATTGAAAATTTTGACCTTTCGTATTGAAGATATGGATTTTTTCCCCAAAACACCAAAAAAATAGGTCTTTTGGGAAAAAATCCATATCTTCAATATAAAAGGTCAACATTTTCAATTGATCGTCGGCTTTTCCTCCCAGCTACATACACTTTAAAATATATCATTAGATTTATCAAATTTATTATATCTGTTATATATCAAAATTTTGAAAAATATAAAATTTTAATAATTTGTCATAAAATTTGTATTATATCGTGAATTTCAAAAAATGAAAATTATTTGATATCAGAAAGACATGCTTCGTACTCAGAATGCAATTCGATACCTCTGAGGTGCTCTCATGTCCCACAAAAAATACTGTCGAAACGCCATAAACGCTCATTCTAGATCCCTTAACATGCTCATCAGTAGTTATATTTGCAAACTACAAAGAAGAAAGAAACCGCGGAAAAACACAAAGCTTTTGTATCACATCATCCTCAATGTGACCTATGTCATTTCAGGGTCAAACCGGGGTAAAGCTCATAGGGTACTATTGGAGTTAAACGACACTTCAGTGCAGTGTTTTTAATTCTTGTGCCCGGGTTATCACTCGGGGTTCCCACTATCATATAAATCGTATACGCGGAGTTGCTTCCTAGTTCAAATCAGAAGTCTTTCCTTGCATTACTTACGGTCTCTGACATTATCCAGAGAGTTTGCGCTACGCGCGGTTCGGTTCAACCCCTGGCGCTACGCGCTTGCTAAGTCCGTAAGGTCCACAAAAAGCGGCTTGTTCTCCAACCTCCTGTCCTCCTTTCGGTCTTTCCTGTACCTCTACTTCATCATTTCATGGGTGTATCATTAGTGTGGATTAATCAACTAAAATTGAAGTTTTCATACCTGTTAATGGAAATATAAATCCAATATCAAAGATTTGCTGTGCTAAATTTGCTTTGCTCTTCTACTGTCTATGGCTAAACTTGGAATCAGGAAAAATGTTGTGCATTATGAATAGCCTGCTCACAGTTCGAGAAAAAGCTTTTATTAACTACGACGGGTGAGCCCGGGGCAAGCAGGGTTCCCCGGTGCGGTCGGTGTTAGAGTCATGGACAACATCAAGTTGTAGTTCTCGTCATCCAACCTTGAGCTTGACTTAATTTCAAAGCTCAAGTACATATTATATTCAGGGTCTATGATTAGGGGAATTGAGTGTTAAAAGATGCAGCGCTTATTCAGCAGTTTTGCAAAATATACCGGTAGGCAGTTACTGTAGAATGTCGATCTCTATTCCAATGTAGGAAGTTAGGATGCCTGTTCTCATAATAGGGAGTTGGGATGCCGGTCTCTGTTTCACCATAGACAGTTAGGGTGCAGATCTATGTTCACCCAGGAGGGGTTCTTCGAAATATTTTGTACGGGGATGTGCCTCGCAGACTTTCGGATGCAGACTTTTTTAAACCTACTTTTTGCAGTTTATGCTACAACCCATCACTATACCAATATTTCACACAAAAATACCCCCCAAAGTACCCACGTTTGTCCTAATTGTGCGCTTTTAAGGACACCTTTGCCATGATATAAACCCACCCATTGATATACCAAAATCACTGAAAAAGTATACTTTCAACCAGGAGAGCCCCCGGCCAATATAGGCATCAATAGGCATCAATAGGCATCAATTAAGATATGCAGTTGAATAGGATACCGGTCTCTGTTCCAATATAGGCAGTTAGGATGCCGGTCTCTGTTCCAATATAGGCAGTTATTATGCCTGTCTCCATTCTAGTAAAGGCAATTCATAATATCGGTCTATTATAAGCAGCTAGGATGCCGATCTGTTTCAATAGGATGTCGGTCTCCGTTCTAATAGGCAGTTAGGATACCGATCTCTTTTCCAATATAGGCAATTAGGATGCCGATCTCTGTTCCAAAATACAGTTACGATGCCGATCTCTCTTTCTAGTTCAGGGAACATGTTCATAATACATAAGTCCTATCATTTTAATTAGTAGAAAAGTGTGCATTTTTATTGCAACAAGCATGGTACTCTCTTTACATGGACAAATTCCACACCAAATGCCGTAATGCCACAGGGATATGAATTTTTTATAATATGATATGTTTTTGCCAATGACGACTCTATTATCATCATATTCTATCATATGTATTTTCATCGAAATGGTGACCTAGAGGATAACATTGACTATTGTTTGTTATTTATAGTTTGTCATTAGTATAGAGAAGAAGAGTAATGGACCTAGAATCGATCCATGTGGAAGCCACATTTAATATTTTAAATATTATAAGTAAATAATAAAAATTGCAGATTTATATGTATGATTTACATACTGGTATGAAACGGACACTTGCCACTTTCCCCTCAACCAGTAGGTATGTTACCCACATCTTCCTTATTTAGTTCCTTAACCATTAACCACTTGGGCCAATGGACTCTTAGGCTAACCATTAGTCCATTAACATTCTTTAGGCCTCTTATCACTTCGTCCTTTAACCATTTTGTCCTTATACCAGATCGTCCTTTCAGCATTTTGTCCACTCAGACACTTATCCTTTAAACTTAAAACACAATGGGGAACGATTGCTCGCTGCAAGAGGAAACTGAATATAATTAATAAGAAAGAAAAAACAGTTTACCAACCCCAAAGTATTACTAAACAAGACAACAAATAAACACAAATCCCGACCGGCACACAATCCAACTTGAAAAAAGCAAGGGAATGTGCCGGCATGGGATTCGAACCCACGACCTTCCGATCTCTAGACGGGCGCTCTATCCATTAGGTCAAACCCACTGATAAACGGTGGTTGAAACTGGGTACTAATTTGAGCAGTCGAGGTATACAATACACACAAACAAATATTACGCAAACACACAAGTACAAGAGATCATTACTGATGCTTAATCGTTTCCCCAGCATAATACAAGTAAAGTAGGTAATGGGGATACGCATCCTGCACAAGAACAAATAACATCAATGGGGAACGATTGCTCGCTACAAGAGGAAACTGAATATAATCAATAAGAAAGAAAGAACACTTTACCAACCCAGAGTGTTACACGCACATTTTTTTCAGTCACAAAGCCCGCGTAAGCATATCTTAATCCGGTTGTTAACAGTCATACAAATGCAAACCCTGCAGTTCAACTGCAAAATATATTTCATCGTTTACCATTGCATCCCCATTTTACGTCCATGAATTTGATTGTCAAAAATATTAATTTCCCATTGGTTCTCTGTAAATGTAGAACTAGAAGAGTAAAAACTAAAAGTCAATATTTGAAGTGTCATAATAAGGGACAAGTCTCATTTGGAATGAAAATCACACTCTCTGAATAATGCACTAAACGATAAAGATATTCCACTCGTACTCTTCTGAGAGTGTGATTTTCACTAAAGGCTTGTTCGTTCTGGCTCTTTCAAAAGTGGGCTTTTACTCTTTTACATTAGGGTTGAATAATTGAAGGTCATGCCTGAAACAGTTCACCTGATGTCGTCATGCATGGTTATTTGATACACGCAGCGAGAGAGAGAAAAGGGAACTAAACATGTTCTGATTGGGTTTCAAAACGATATCTTTTACTTTTAGGATTAGAGTACTGCGGATCAGCTGTTCGCGTTATCCATGTTGTATTGTATCACATTGCCGACATTATAATAGCTGATGTACTTTGATCAGCTCGTAATTGGCGGGCCTTTTCACATCGCGGATTAATATCAAAATATTTTATTTTGATAATTGTCTGGTGACATCTCGCCAGAAGCATCACAAATTATTAATTGAAGTCCTGTACTTTGTCTATTTTCTTTAACACACAAAATATAGGCCAGACAGGTCAACTAATAGCACTCTTAACGTGGGTCTACCTTTCGGCGTAGTGGTAAAAATCTTAAGAACTTAAGAGCTGATCAAACTATATTCTAGATCTATTATTAGATAGATACAATAGTGCAACCTCAATTCGCCGTAGAAATGACGTAATAAGAGGATTAACCATGGAGGGATTAACTGCCATCATGACCATAGTTTCTACTTCTATGCTGCTACTCATCAAAGCCTGTTCAGCATCTGGATGAGGACTTCGGTGCGGTGTCTACAACAGTGGACTCTGTGCAAAAAGTGCTCTCCAAATTTACAGGTGCTGGTTTGGTGCAAGTAAAAACTCTGTCGTGTCTACTCTCTGCTGATGGCTCCCTTGAACTGCTCTCTATGGTGAGCAGTTCGATGATGGCTTGGGGAGCGCTTCCCATTCTCTTATGGTCCTGGTGAAGAAAATGTGCTTATATCTGTGATAGTACTAGTGAGGTGTAAGCTGAGTCTTGATGAGCATTTGATGAGCATTTGCCGAGATTCAGTCTTAAAAAGCAAAATGGTCTTTCCCGGGGTCTTTTCAGCTTTGGATGCCACAGCTTCATTGTGAGGTTTCATAAATTTCTAATCCAAGGTAGGCCTGGCTGGAGACTGCGCTGAACTCTTCTTTTCCCATGATGTATTTGTGGGTGATTCCACTCTTCCAAGCTGATCTTCTTGCAGCTGGTTTGCATCTTCAGGTGTTTCGAAATAATAGGCAGTCATCTGCAAACAGTTTAATGGATGAATAACAAGAACATCATTGGCCCAAGGACCGTGTCCTGAGGCACTCCAGAATCAACATGCACTGTGGATGACGCTTCACCTTCGACTACAACCCTCCGGGTTCTGTTGGTCAACCATGTTTTCGTTGGTTTTATCACATATACCATAGTAGTCTATCTTCTTGATGAGTCGTTGGTGCACCACCAGCTACCACCGTATCAAATGCTTTTGAGAAATCAAGTTATTTGCACATCTGTTTGTGTGTTGTTGTCAAGTGATCTGGCGATCTCCTCCAGGGCGACGATAAGTTATTATTCTGTTGAATGTCCTTGTCTAAATCTATGCTAGTACTAGCCAAGTATCAGCTTTTTTGCAAGATGTTGCATTAATATTAAGTGGAATATGCTGTGTTCCATGAGTTTGGAAATATGTGTTCCATGAATTTGGAAATATGTGTTCAATGAGCAATAGATGTATACAATTTTTTAATATATCGCCCTTACACTCATCACCTGTGTATGTCTGCAATCATGCCGCTCTTTTCAAAGATACTATGCTTACAGTTGTGAGCATGGATCTATCATATCCGAGGCTCAATAGATTACATAACGCATTGTTCTTTTGTGTCGATTTGATTTACCGACACAGGCTTTTCATCGAGAGGTACCTTTTGTTCAGGACAGAAGGGTTCCGCCATTAAATCGATAACTAACCTGAAAGCGTATTAACGCTTTACCATGCAGGCTACTGTCAATAAGTGATCAAAAGAATGTCATGTGAAAACGCCCACTTGAGTGAGAGATACTTTGTGTTCTCATTCAACCCACTGAGTCTTCGCCAGCACAAAAAAGCAAACTTTACCGTCGATGTACAATTATTTACCACCCATCTTAATTTAGGTGCCTCATTTAAATAAATTCAATAGAGGTGCTGATCCCGGGGGTGCTGATCGATTACCCATAACAACGTGCCTTTGCTGCCATATTACATGGTATATAAAAGGTCTATCTGTGTCACTTTCTATTATTAACTACTTCGCAGTATATGTTGTTATCATTGTTACATGCCTATTCAATAAAGTCAAATGGGTTAATATCACGACTATCCATTTTAAAAGCCATGGTGAGGGAGTGAAGGAGGGTCGAGGGGTGAAAAGAGGAGAAGCGGATGGGTGATCGAAATTGGAGGGAGGGGAGGAAGACAAAAAGAAAATGGGAGAAGGAGAGCGACGGAGTGACAGGCCCGTAAAGTGCAGCTATAAGAAAGAATAAGTGCAGAGAAAGGAAAAGACAGGAATGAATAAAGAAAATAATCCTTATTATTATAGAAACTAAACATCATAACAGCACTAGGCAGCCATTCAATGATGCCCAAACTTTGATGCGTTACGTAATTAAAACACACAGTCAGATATATTTCACACCTGCCAAACACAAGTTATTTTGATAACTGGACGTTAAACACTCTCGTGAATATTGATTGGCAACATTTCCAATATGTCAGCGCTCAAATCGGACACAATAGAACAATAATCCCTGCAGTGCTTTAGGTGTGAGTGATCAGCATATCATATTATAAATATGAATATTATATAGAATTACGACCCAGGTCTTTATCCATGTTCTGTGACATCTATGGTTCAATGAATAGGTACCGCGGTTAACGTTCTAGTGCAGGGCGATATATTCAAACATTGTCATCACTTCTACGCATCCCGGGTATCTTTCATGGGTCACTTGGATGAAAGTGGATTTGGACCAGAGGTGTACTGCTTTCATGGTCGGGGGAATTAAAATGTATTTGCAAAGACGAAAAGAATTTCCTGGTTGAATCATTTTGATTATCAGGGGTATACATAAACAGTTTTTAGAAACGCTGTTACAATGTACACGCGTAACGGGCAGAAATTTGATATTTTAGACTAGTATTTTGGCATGATGGTCGGGGTGAATTTTGGTGAGCAGCGGGTTCCTTTCAGCTTTTCTTTTCCTTTGAATTCCGCATTTTCTCTTTCATTTTTTTTCAGTGAGGCGCTGATCTTCACTGATTTAGACAACGATAAACAAAAATGTATAGATTGAAAAGCTTGTGACGATCGGTTGGTCTCGGTTATCAATGGTATATTTGGGTCATTTAAGTAAGTTAGGTCAAACATGAAATCTAACATTAGGTTCCTGTTGTGTTCATATGAGGAACTCCTGGAGGTTTCTTCTTAATTTAGCTATATCGAATTGATGAATCGTAATTGTTTTTGACCCTAACTCACTCTCCTGGTGGCTCTGCCACTGATCATTAAGTTTGACTACGCACCCGGGTACGCACCCACTAGGTTTAAGCGGTAAATGAGCATTCGTTACTTTGTACATAAATGGTGCCTGCGGGGAGACATGAATTTGTTTCACATTATGACATACTTAGTAGTAGCACTAAGTATGCACTTAGTATGATGTTTTATAAAATAATTGTCAGTATTTAACATGCTGTAATTTTATTTTGCTCTGTCATTATTATCTGTTGCTCTATTGATAAGTAGATTAAGCTACAGAATTCTGGAATTGATGAAATTATATAAATCTCGCGCTAAGTCATGACATTCAAAATTAAATGATATATCAAATGTTTGAAAGTCATACTGTCAATGCACAACATAGATTACTAGTTTAGGTTTATTTAAATTGGGGAAAATATTGTTCATTTCAGGGTCCAACTGCTAAATTTCACTACTATCCTCGAACATGTAGAATTTTCTAGGGTCTGTGGTATATTTGAGTACACATACTGCAGTTACTGTCCGTTTTCCTATACACAATACACAGTGCTCTTTCCCATTGACGCGTGACCTCTACAAATAGCCTACGTTAAAAGTATGGGGATATGCCTAGTTAACGTCGCTGTGTGAAAAATAACCGGCCAATATTAAAAGTACTCTTCTAAAGTTCTAGAAAATATAGTTTTGTAACATGTCCTAAATTTTTAGCTAATTTAGATGTTTGGAAATATGCGTACTTTGGTGTTTTAGTTAATGTTATAGGTAATAGTACATTGCCTAGTTAACGTCGCTGTGTGAAAAATAACCGGCCAATATTAAAAGTACTCTTCTAAAATTCTAGACAATATAGTTTTGTAACATGTCCTAAATTTTTAGCTAATTTAGATGTTTGGAAATATGCGTACTTTGGTGTTTTAGGAAGGATATGTAAACGACAGATTACACCAAAAAATATGAAGAAATTATTTCCAAACCGTGTTAAGTCTGCAAACCACCATGTTTCTCATTTTCAAGAACGCTGGTTAACAATAAGCACGTATTGTCTCATTTCGTAAACAAAGGCCACAGAGAATTGTTCTCTAGCGCTCGCTTTATAATCGTTCACCCAACTGAAAGTATAATCCCAGCGCATTGCTCCATTGTACGTGTAAAGCAGAAACATATGATGTGTGTATTTAACCAGAGAAGATATGATTTAATCAGTTGAGCTGTTTTCAATGAGTGTTATCTTGGTTTAATAGCTTTTAATGGGGTTTAAGTCCTGCAAAGGTCGAGTTGAATTCTACTGTAGACATGACTGCATCATGATATTAAGGGTCGACGAGGTATTGTTGGTCGAAGCAACCTAAGAATCGATTTTTATTATATATTATATTATTGAAAATTAACACCTTGATGTTTTGCAACAGTTCATTCTACAAATCGTATACTTTGCTAACTTGCTTAATTTATTGTTGTTAATTAGTTTATGTAAGTTTTACAAAAGTGTTGTTGTTTCAGCCCTCTTTACAACGTAACTCAAGAACCGCAGCACCTATAAAAGTATATATGTGATATTTAAATTCTTCTACACGTTCGCTATGAATTGAGCAATGGAGTTTTTGCCAAAGCTCACTACCATTCGTAAGATGACATGATGTGAACTACCAAATCACAACAGTTTAAAATAATTAATAACCTTAAGTGATTAAAGCAACTAAAACTTTCGTGCTGTAAGAAAACAATACAACTGCATATATTTAAAACAAATTTGGGGAAATTGCCAAAAACTTGCTTGTTGTAGGCCTACTGACCATAATATAGTGTTTTTCCTCAAACGTTATGATCAATTTCATTTCACCGTACCATATGGCTGGACTAAAATTCAGAAAACGTTTCAAGTCCACCATGTATACTACTATACTATATAGGTCTGTAGAATCACTTTTCATAGCAATTTCTTGTTGAACGAAAGAAAAGAAAATACAAATTTAAAATGATATATAAAGATTAATATAAACCTGGGAACGTCGAAGCCTCAAATATCTAGTAATTTTGAATTCCTGGTGTGAATTGTCTCGTATTTTTCGACTCACGCAAGGCAATCATTGTCCATCACCTGCGCATGTCTCTCATTGCCCATTGAACACAACGTGTTGCCCTTTAATACACTACAAATAATATATATGTGGATGATCTTGACTTTCATGAAGATCAGTAATTACTTTCCCATTCTCGTAGTCTGCAATCTAAAATTTCAGTTTTTCAATTTCAACAAGACGCAAAATCCACTCCGCGCCTTACTTGTGTGTATCGTTAACAGGTTGTTATTTTTATTTGGCCTAATTTAATTATTATTTTTTTGCTATCCACATACTTTTTTGTTATGGGAGATAATGTTGTCAAACTTATTCATTATTCTGTTTACTTTCTGCAAACACGTACTGAGCATACATTACTGGCACTCGATGTGTGGCCAACAACTACAAAATGCAACTCCGGCTATTATTACAAAAAACACCACCGCCTAGCCTAGTCCTCGTCAATTCATGACAATCCTCCGGACGAGAACCTATTTTTTTATGTGGCCAATCCGTCAAAACCATTAAAGCCTTATTGTACGATTCCGTTCATATTTTAATTTTGTTATTCTATACTCAAAATGCTGAAATAATAGTAATAATTGTCGGGAAGGGTTTCTGTCCATTTTGAGCTGAAGGTAAAGTGACAGAAACTGTATTGGTTATTTTGGCCATTTTCCATGCATTTAACTCATTTTTTCATGACACTTTGCTCTGTTGACCTACACACTCAACATATTTGGCTGATTCCATTTAGGTGCAAGCTGGGACATGTGTAAGCATTGGAGTCACGCGGTACAGGCATGTAGCCGTGACCAGCAAGTTTAAAAAAAAAACGACTGACTAACAAGACTAAACAGATGCTCCGCGAGACACCCAACATAACCGCTATCGGTCTATGATATTTTTTCACTGGGTAGCCTACAAAATATATCTAAAACCATGCCAAATCTTATTTACTGTCCTAAGTGTAATATTTTAACAACTCATTAGTTCCAAAAGTGACACCAATTCTACAATCATTGTTTGGTAAAATAAACAAACATTCTTGCTTCATTTCACCAAAATTATTGGTAAGGCCGTATAAAATTAATGTTTTGGTTCTCGTCCAGAGGATTTTCATGAATTGATGAGGGAGGGAGGTTTTTTTTTGTTTTGTTTTTGTATTGTATTTTCGAGGTAAAATTGGAAGTGTAATTGGTTTTCTTTCGTCTGCATTATTGCTCGAGGAGATGATGAGGCCCTTTTTTTTTTTCAAATGTGAGATTCTGAGGATAAACCCCTAGAGTACCACATAAAGACTTGGAAGTGATGCTTGTTCTCTAATAAACTTATTTATATGTATGAAGATTTCATGAATCATTCCAAAGTCTAAAAAATTGAAAAATCTAAAAAAAAAAAAAATCTGACAAATCCCAGAAATTGAGGAGGGAGGGACGAGAACCAAAATATTAATTTTACACGGCCTAAATCACACTGATCCCCAATTTTTCGACACTAGTGCTACAGCCCTACCTGCGAGTCACTGTCGCACTTCTTTTCCAGATTCACTTTCTACCCGAGCATTTTCCTGGATACTCTACATACAAATTCTGGACCCCATTCGCCAAAAAAAATCAAGTTTTTCACAATTCTTCCACTTTCACACACTGATCTATACATGTATAACGCGCCCGGGCCCCGTGGCACAGCGCGCGGTTAAAGCCATGGACTTCTATCCATTGATGATTTTTTTTTTCCGCTCAAGTTCGAAACTTACCTGACTTTTTTTTAATGTTTTATTAATTAACCACTTTATTGTCATAAATCAAAGATAACCTTATCAAATCAATTCTTGACAAATGTACTTGTAAACAGGCCATGAAAAAATACCTGGCTAGAGTTGCTATGACCCACGAGTCTGCTGAATTTGTGTAGCTTGCTCCTTTGGTCCCTGTCTTCGTTTTGTCTTGTGTTTTGCACGCTCCCGGGCATCTTTTTGTTCTTTTTGTGGGAGAAGCTAGACTTTATGGGTCATCCTGGCAATTCGGCATTTTGGTGTCTATGTTCTTTTTGGTGTTTAACTTCTTATAAACATATTGAAATTTGGCGTTCCAAATCGGTACCGGTGTATTTCCAAAGAAATCATCAAATAAAAATTCCTTTAAAAGGAATAGGGTGGGCAAATGAAAAATTGTCAAGAGAAATGAAAGAATGAGTAAGTCAAGTTCACAATTAAAAACAGGGAAAATATGACACAACATCGATTTCCAATAGGGGAATAACACAAAACGTATAAACAAAGTTAAAAGAGTTTTTAACTTTATACGTTTATATATTAACCCTTCACATCATAACACAAGACGTTTTATGTTAACATTTTATATAAAACATGGTTATAAAACTTTTGTAGATAATAGTTATTTAAAACATTTTCGTAATCATACCTAGAGTTTTTTTTTTATCATCAGATAGAAAGACTTCTGCTCATCTTCTCTGGTGAGACAACAGGGCTGGGGTATCTTTCCATATCAAAGTTTAAAAATCTGTCATGTCAATGTCCTCAATATGTTGTATTGCAACTTATGAGGGGAAATGTTTGATTTTACAATATTTCGATATTATTTTTTAACTTTGTAACTTTATTATGATTAACATAACTGTATTTCAAAGCGTCAAACTATATCATTATTTTGTCCCAACAAAATAATCCAGGGAATAAAATATTCATTCATATGTTTATTTATTTTATTCAACCTGGGCCATTTCTACTGGTGCACATGCATTATAATAATTTGTCTATAATACCTTATACAAGCATCAAAGATTTGAAAAGTAAATAGCCTATGTACACACTGAACACAATGCACATACAAGCTGTATTTAAGTACATGCCGAAGCTCTCAGTATAAAATGATATATATGACCTTCACGATGCTATTAATTTAGCCCAAAGATTAGGAAAACTAGCAAAACTGGTGAACTGATACTGTTCAAATAAAAACATCTGCAAATCTTGCTGCAATTTCCAAATAGTATTTCTATTACTTAAACAATTATTTTTGTTATTTCTTTTAATACAAACACATTACTGCCTATGACGACTTTATCGTATTACTTAAATATCAAAATCAAGTAATAATTACAAAACTCACCGTAAACTATCACCTCTGTGGGTGTTTGGGATATAACCGGCACGAATATTTTCTCAACACTGCGGCATGTGAAAAAGTAGGTCAATAGTCAGAGAATACAGGGTGGGTGCGGCACGCCGCACCCACCCAAAAACTGTCGAATTAGTCTAAAATATGGTATACCCCCGGGGTATACCATATTTGAGACTAATTAGGTAGTTTTTTGATGATATCTTCGGAAATACACTGAGTTGGAACTTCTAATTTCAATATGTTTATGAGAAAAATAAGGCCTTTCACTTTAAATCAATATACATGATCATGATGATTATCATGAATAAAAACACTGTAGACTACCAATAGCATGCACGCTGTATAAATGTTGGTAATTCCATTAGGAACCGTAAAATGGGGTAACTTCGGTCAGCGGGGTAACTTTGGTCAGTCAAATATATTTTTTAAATGGTTATATTTTCGTACAGCAATATTGTTTTTAGTCATATTTGGTATCATTTTGTTAAGAAATATGTTAGGAAGAAATAATAGTCGCTCATGTCCAATTTCCTCGAAATTTACGAAAAAAAATCGGGATTTTTTTACCAAAAATTAGCATTTTTTACATATTTGTAAGAAAAAATAAAAATCGATATTTGTGAGCAAGGATGTGTGCTTGATTAATTTTGCAAGGGATCAAATGTCACAAAAAATAATAACTTGCCCATATCACCTAGGTTTCATTATCATTGAGGTATAGGACTTTTTATTTTTTCGGAGAAGAGCAGGTAGGGCAACTACTTGATTATATTTCTACATGTTCATACTTCATACTCTGAAAATTTTAGAAAATTCGCACGAGTCCGTTTTTTTTAAATCGCATTTTTGTTCCTAAAATGGGGGTTATAGCGCCCTCAACGGGCACTCTCTCCATAGGGCTACATGTAAAGACCAGTTATAGACAAATGGCCCTAAAATAAAACGGACTCAAAAGCGAATTTCCTCAAATTTTGCATATGGTGTAGATTTAACATCTGGAATGTAATGCAAGTGATGTCGTTGCTGCTCTTCTAAATTCATTTTTAAAATGTCCGCCCCAGACCAAGGTGATATACAGTGAAGATCAATTTAATTGATTTTTTTTCCTTCATGGAATGTAATACTCTGACCAAACTTTGGTCAGGCTATTTTAACCCCTAGGGCACTCTTACAAAATTATTAAAAAATCTTTTTCAACTTCAAGGTGTAGAAGGGAACCCTAATGTCATAAAAAAGAGATAATTAGAAATGTAATGGGTTTTGTTTGGAAGCAGTGGTTTAAAAACTCTGAAAAGTGACCAAAGTTAGGCCTATAGGCCTATACCCCATTTTACGGAATTGAATTACAATTAGTCACATTTACAACAAAAAAAACATTTACATGTTCTTTTTGCATGAGTGCTTGAAAGGGATGACATTTTATGTTATAGGCCTACGTAAGTTTCAAAGAATTTGATTTTCCAAATATATCAGGTCACCTTTCTTTTAACCCCTTGGAGCGATGTTTGTCATTTTAAAGACCAATCTTGTTTAGCCGAAAGTTTTAAATATTATAGGACACGGTCTGTGCAGACTAGGCTTTGGCTATATACCGGTAGTCTCATGTCGTGCGTCATCTTATGAATAATAATGAGAATTTTACCAAGATCGGGTTTATATGACCTAATAATGAACTGGCAACTTAGTCAAATAGGACCACCAGTATACAGGCGCACACCACTAAATAATCATTCACACTGAAATGCCGGTATATCTACCTTGAAAATACCTCTCGTTTGAAACGTAAAGGAATTTAGTGTTATAATACCATAACAATGCTATGCGGCGCGCATCTTTAAACTTTGGCAGTGGGAAATAATTAGACTTGCCAAAGTCGTCTTGTTTATTAATTTGATAAGCATGCTAATTCTTATTATTTCAATAAATAAATCTTAAAATAAATAAATATATAAATTTTAAAAAAGAAAGAAAGGAGAAAAGAAAAGAAGGAAGAAATAAAGAAAGTTTGTTTTCTTAAGGGCTGGGGTATGAACGTTTGGACAGTATTTATTTTGGGACATTAGAGCACAGCAGACATATCGAATTGCATTCTGAATACGAAGAATGTCATTCTGATATCAAATAATTTTGATTTTTTGAAATTCGCAATTTAATACACATTTTATGGCAAATCATTAAAATTGATATTAGTTGATATTTAACAGTACTTGAAGTAAACTTTATAAATCTGATGATTTATACTTAAAGTGTATGTAGGTGGGATGAAAAGCCGACGATCAATTGAAAATTTTGACCTTTCGATTTTTTTCCCAAAACACCAACAAAAATTAGGTCTTTTGGGGAAAAAAATCCATATCTTCAATATGAAAGGTCAAAATTTTCAATTGACCGTCGGCTTTTCCTCCTGCTACATACACTTTAAGAATATATCATTAGATTTATATAATTTACTTCGAGGACTGTTATATATCAAAAATTTGAAAAATATGAAATTTGTATAATTTGTCATAAAATTTGTATTATATTGTGATTTTCAAAAATGAAAATTATTTGATATCAGAAAGACATGCTTCGTATTCAGAATGCAATTCGATAGGTCTGAGGTGCTCTCATGTCCCAAAAAATACTGTCGAAACGCAATAAACGCTCATTTTAGATCCCTTAAATTGTATCGAGATCCATAAAATAAATAAATTATACAGCCTAAATATTAATAAATAAATATTAACTACCGGGTAAATATATAATTCAAAATGTAAATAATCCAAGTAAGGTAAATCATCCACGGTAAAGTGCTCAAGCAAGAAGGGAGCTGGAATATATTTAAAATGTAGGCCCTACTTGGTATCAAAGTAGGGCCTACATAAAGTATTGCTGTTTACGTCACTGGCAGTGGCGAGCGCATGAGGGGGGGGCAGGTGCCCCCCATTTTTGTTGGTCATTCGGAGGATAACGCTAAAACCGCACCTTACACACCTAAATCTGACTCCATTGGGGAACTGAACAACCTGCCCCCCCCCACTTTCAATCAACTGCGCACGCCACTGGTCACTTTACGACGTTGTTTTATGAAGGTCAGACAAGCAATCAGAACATAATGCAAAATATACCATGGTAGTCTCATGTTTTAAATACTCGGTTCCAAAAGGCCCGCCAAAAGGGTAGGCTATCTCATGACTACCCCTCCCTCATGTAGTCATGTTATGATGATAAAAACTGAGAGGTGCTAGGTGCAAATTAACTGTTTGTCTCATGTCATAAGTGTGACATGTTTAGACGCTCAGGTAGTAGGCCTATGTTATTGATAATGAAAAGGGCAAAAACTCTCAGGTATAGTCTCGCGTCGTTATTTTAAAGATTATAGGCCTAATATCAAGAGCTATCAAGATTTATCACGGAAATGAACCCCTATATCCACAGTAGTCTCACTCATGTTATTGATAATAATCATAGGCGTAGATCGGGGGGTGTGGGTGATGGGGGGATCCCCAATATCTTGCTAGTGAAGGTGGTCCATACAGTCACCCCCCCCCCCCCATGTTGACGCCAATAGGCCCTAAGTGGGTTTCTGAACAAATTAACCTCATATTGGCTATTTTAACCTGAAAAAACCTTTTTGCGCGCCTCGCGCGCACTTGTTCAACTTTTGTACCATACTAGCGGGTACCCGCGCTTCGCGCGGGCCCCCGCTAGATGAGTAAATGGGAGCGGTTAGTAAACGGGAGCGGTTAGTATAAACGATGGAAATGGTAATCATGGCAATTGGTATCGCTTTTAACAGCTCAATTATTACGCTGTTAGTGATGTGGTAGGCCTACCATTTGTTGCCTCTACTTTGCAAACGACTTCCTTAGCATAAAATCTTTTGCGTAATTTTTGTACCAAACACCCTGTTGACTTATTTTTTCTTTGTCTTTCCTTTTTTCCTGCTGTTTCTCTCTCTCTCTCTTTCCTGCGTTCCATTTCTCTTTCTTTTTCTTGCTTGTTCACTCGCTCTCTTCTTTCTTTTTGTCTATTTTTTCTTTGTCTTTCCCTGTCTTTCTTTTCGTTTATCTCTCCCTTTCTCTCTCTTGTTTTCCCGTTGTTTCTCTTTCTTTTTCTTTCTTTCTTTCTTTCTTTCTTTTTTCTTTCTTTCTTTCTTTCTCTCTTTCGTTCTTTCTTTCTTTCTTTCTTTCCCTCTTTCTTTCCCTCTTTCCTTCCCCTTTTTACTTATTTTTTCTGTCTTTCCCTTTTTTCTTTCAGTTTCTCTCTCTCTTTCCTGCGTTCCATTTCTCTCTTTCTTTTTCTTGCTTGTTCACTTTCTTTCTCTCTCTCTCTCTTCTTTTTTTTTTTCTGTCTGTCAATTTTTTTCTATGTTTTTCCCTTTGTTTCTTTTCGTTTCTCTCTCCCTTTCTCTTTCTTGCTTTCCCGTTGTTTTTCTTTCTTTCTTTCTTTCTTCTTGCTATTTCTTGCTTTCCCGTTGTCTTTCTTTCTTTCTTTCTTTCTTTCTTTCTTTCGTTCTTTCGTTCTTTCGTTCTTTCCCTCTTTCTGTCCCTCTTTCTTTCCCTATTTCCTCCCCTCTTTCCTTCCTTCCTTCCCTCCTTCCTTCCTTTTTTCCTTCCTTCCTTCTTCTTTCTTTACATAGGCATAAATCCCGGGGTGAGTACCAATAATAAATTCCTCAATATTTTGATAAGGGCATGGTCTACTGAATCACCTCCATGTTGACGCATGTACATGTGCCAGGGTTTCTTTCTTTCTTTGGTTCGTTCTTTCTTATAAATTTGTTTCTGTTTCATCAAGTAGGCCTATAGCAACATTGGGTTTCAAGAAGGTTGAGTTACATGCCGGTGGTATGGGGTGGGGGTCAATGGTCCATACAATCACCCCCCCAAGTTGACACCTGTATACATATTGTACATGTGGGTTTCTGGCTCATATTTGGCCAAACTATAAAAAGTGCCCATTTTTGCGGCCTTCGTGCGAATTTGTTCCACTTTCATGCTTTTGCACGCATGTATTGTGGCCGTTTCTTTCTTTCTTTCGTTCGTTCTTTCTTTTAAATTTGTTTCTGTTTCATCAAGTAGGCCTAGGCCTATAGCAACATTGGGTTTCAAGATGGTTGAGTTACATAGGCGTAAATTCCCGGTGGTGGGGGTTTGATAAGCCTAGGGCAATGGTCCATACAATCACCCCCAAGTTGACACCTGTATACATGTAGGCCTACATGTGGGTTTCTGACAAAATTAACCTCATATTTGGCTAAAAAAGTCACAGTGCCAATTGTAGCGGTCTTCGTCGTGCGAATTTGTTCCACTTTTGCACCATAAATTCACCATTTTAGCTTCATTATGGCCATAAATTAATCTGTCGCCAAAAGGTGCTGGATTCACTGTAGGCCTATTTCAAGAAATTGATTTAAACGGATCCCATCCCCCCATGTCAAAAGAAACCTACGCCATCGTTAATGTTGCCAAAAGGTGCGCCAGATTCACTATTAATATGCCTACTTCTAAGAAATGCTTTTCATCTCTATCCCCCCAATGTCAAAAAGAAATCTACGGCGCCATTGTTGAGATATATCATACCATGCTAATCAAGCCTAGGCCTACCTTAAAATCTTCAGAAAGTCATTACCATGCTAATCAAGCCTAGGCCTACCTTAAAATCTTCGGAAAGTCATTACCATGCTAATCAAGCCTAGGCCTACCTTAAAATTTTCGGAAAGTCATTACCATGCTAATCAAGTCTAGGCCTACCTTAAAATCTTCGGAAAGTCATTACCATGCTAATCAAGCCTAGGCCTACCTTAAAATCTTCGGAAAGTCATTACCATGCTGTCATGTGGTAATGTTATCAATGCGCGATTAATTGCAATATGCGCTCAAACTAGTACGCGGCGTGGCGCGCTATGTACGCAGATTTGCGTAGCGCCATGATTGTAAATGTATTTTATTATTGTAATACACTTTTGAATGGAATCAGGACCGCGACACTCCGGCACTTGTTGGAAGACATCTAGTACAGCAGACAGTACATGTACAATGTGATTCTCTCATTTATAATTAGGATTACGTCATTGCCAGAGCTTGTTTATTTGTTCATTAGAATGATTGACAGCGGTGGGCGGACTTATACGCTTTGTACCGCTCACAAAACAAAGCTCTGGCAATGACGTAATCCTAATTATAAATGAGAGAATCACATTGTACATGTACTGTCTGCTCACTCTGGTGTATTAGATGTCTTCAACTGCGGTATAGCATGGTATAGGCAGTTTGTACAGAGTGTCGCTTCTCTATCTTTTTTTCTCGGATGGAATGTCCGACCGTGATGTCATAAAACTATGAAAATCTAAGAATTATGGTAAAACTTCGCCTGATGGTGTGATAATTGTGTGACTTCATAGTTTTACAAAGAAGATAAGCCGGCAGCGACGTAACATGGTGGCAGCGGTGGCGCCATGATTGCAATTAATCGCGCATTGATAACATTACCACATGACACATGCTAATCAAGCCTAGGCCTACCTTAAAATCTTCGGAGAGTCATTACCATGCTAATCAAGCCTAGGCCTACCTTAAAATCTTCGGAAAGTCATTACCATGCTAATCAAGCCTAGGCCTACCTTAAAATCTTCGGAAAGTCATTACCATGCTAATCAAGCCTAGGCCTACCTTAAAATCTTCGGAAAGTCATTACCATGCTAATCAAGCCTAGGCCTACCTTAAAATCTTCGGAAAGTCATCACAAAAGAAGTTTCCGAAAATCATCATAAACGAATGCAGTTGATTTATTATACGGTTGCGATTTATACCGTGCTGGAAGTTTTGTTACCATTAGCGCGTCGGGAAGTTGCCACGACCTGTGCGTAATCCGCGTATAGCAACACAGCAACGGACCGTAAATATAAGCGGGCCACCATTGGTTGATCTACCGAATAAATCCAAATAATTATTTGTATTTATTAATTTATCTATCTATCTATATATGCATTTACCATTCATCTGGAAATGCTAGAACTTATTTATTTATCTATTTATTAATTTATTAATTTATTTTTCATCTATAATCTCTGAGATGATACCGATGAATCGATCCCAAGAAGTATCGATTATCAAAGTATCGATCAATATCGATTATCGGCAAGTTCCTCTTTAATAGTATAGATTTCACCAGTTTAGCTTCAATATGCCCATTTTTTTTCGCGCGCAAACCATAATTATACCATAAACTTATTTTGTCGCTAAAAGGTGCGGATTCACAATACTTCAAGAAAAATTTTCCAACTCCATGATCCCCCCTCAGCTCCCCAATGTCAAAAAGAAATCTACGCCACTGACTATCGCCCGGTATAATCTCATGTTAATGAAAAAATATAAGAATATATCACGGACTATAAGATCCATCACTAGATCCCCTAGTTGTCTCATGATAAAAAGAGGTCCAAATCTCTCCGTTATTTGCAAAGAAGCCCCCCCAGCCCACCATATATATTTATTATAGATGAATCACGGACCGTGTTAGAATTATTGATAATAAAAGGTCTCAAACTTCCCGGTAGTCTCCTGTCGTTTAAACGAATCCCTCTATAAGGCTCTATAACACACAGATATATCACGGACATCACAAATAGACAAATCGCCCGGTAGTCTCATGTCAATGAAAAAAATCACGGACATGATAGAAAGACCCCGATATCGCCCGGTAGTCTCATGTCAATGAAAACAAATATCACGGACACGATAGAAAGATCCCCGATATCGCCCGGTAGTCTCATGTTAATGGAAAAAAATATCACGGACATCATAGAGAGACCTCTTGTATCGCCCGGTAGTCTCATGTTAATGGAAAAATGTATCACGGACGTGACAAATAGATCCCCTATATCGCCCGGTAGTCTCATGTCAATGAAAAAAAATCACGGACATGATAGAAAGACCCCGATATCGCCTGGTAGTCTCATGTCAATGAAAACAAATATCACGGACACGATAGAAAGATCCCCGATATCGCCCGGTAGTCTCATGTTAATGGAAAAAAAATATCACGGACATCATAGAGAGACCTCTTGTATCGCCCGGGAGTCTCATGTTAATGGAAAAATGTATCACGGACGTGACAAATAGATCCCCTATATCGCCCGGTAGTCTCATGTCAATGAAAAAATATCACGGACATGATGAAAATACCCCTATGTCGCCCGGTAGTCTCATGTTAATGAAACAAATTATCACGGACATGATAGAAAGACCCCGATATCGCCCGGTAGTCTCATGTCAATGAAAAAAATATATCACGGACATGATAGAAAGATCCACTATATCGCCCGGTAGTCTCATGTCAATGAAAAAAATATCATGGACATGATGGAAAGACCCCCTATATATATATATATAGTCACATGTTAATGAAAAAAATATCACTGACATGATAGAAAGACCCCCTATACCACCCGGTAGTCTCAAGTCAATGAAAAAATATATCACGGACATGATAGAAAGACCCCGATATCGCCCGGTAGTCTCATGTCGATGAAAAAAATATCATGGACATGATGGAAAGACCCCCTATATATATATATATAGTCACATGTTAATGAAAAAAAATATCACTGACATGATAGAAAGACCCCCTATACCACCCGGTAGTCTCAAGTCAATGAAAAAATATATCACGGACACGATAGAAAGATCCCCGATATCGCCCGGTAGTCTCATGTTAATGGAAAAATATCACGGACATCATAGAGAGACCCCTTGTATCGCCCGGTAGTCTCATGTTAATGGACAAATGTATCACGGACATGACAAATAGATCCCCTATATCAGCCTATATCGCCCGGTAGTCTCATGTCAATGAAAAAAATATCACGGACATGATGGAAAGACCCCCTATGTCGCCCGGTAGTCTCATGTTAATGAAAAAAATTATCACGGACATGATAGAAAGATCCCCGATATCGCCCGGTAGTCTCATGTCAATGAAAATAATATATCACGGACATGATAGAAAGACCCCTATATCGCCCGGTAGTCTCATGTCAATGAAAAAAATATCACGGACATCGTAGAGAGACCCCTTGTATCGCCCGGTAGTCTCATGTTAATGGAAAAATGTATCACGGACATGACAAATAGATCCCCTATATCGCCCGGTAGTCTCATGTCAATGAAAAAAATATCACGGACATGATGGAAAGACCCCCTATGTCGCCCGGTAGTCTCATGTTAATGAAAAAAAATTATCACGGACATGATAGAAAGACCCCGATATCGCCCGGTAGTCTCATGTCAATGAAAAAAATATATCCCGGACATGATAGAAAGACCCCCCCCATATCGCCCGGTAGTCTCATGTCAATGAAAAAATATATCACGGACATGATAGGAAGACCCCCTATATCGCCCGGTAGTCTCATGTAAAGGAAAAAAATATCACGGACACGATAGAAAGATCCCCGATATCGCCCGGTAGTATAGTCTCATGTTAATGGGAAAAAATATCACGGACAGTATAGAGACCCCTTGTATCGCCCGGTAGTCTCATGTCGATGAAAAAAATATCACGGACATGATGGAAAGACCCCTATGTCGCCCGGTAGTCTCATGTTAATGAACAAAATTATCACGGACATGATAGAAAGACCCCCTATATCACCTGGTAGTCTCAAGTCAATGAAAAAGTATCATGGACATGATAGAAAGACCCCCGATGTCGCCCGGTAGTCTCATGTTAATGGAAAAAAAATATCACGGACAGTATAATTATAGAGACCCCTTGTATCGCCCGGTAGGCTCATGTTAATGGTAAAAATATATCACGGACATGATAAATAGATCTAGATCCCCTATATCGCCCGGTAGTCGCATGTCAATGAAAAAAATATCACGGACATGATGGAAAGACCCCCTATGTCGCCCGGTAGTCTCATGTTAATGAAAAAAAAATTATCACGGACATGATAGAAAGACCCCATATATCGCCCGGTAATCTCATGTTAATGAACAAAATATTATACGGACATGATAGAAAGACCCCCTATATCACCCAGTTGTCTCAAGTCAATGAAAAATATCACGGACATGATAGAAAGACCCCCGATATCGCCCGGTAGTTTCATGTCAATGAAAAAAATTATCACGGACATGATAGAGAGACCCCATATATCGTCCGGTAGTCTCATGTTAATGAAAAAAAATATTATACGGACATGATAGAAAGACCCCCTATATCACCCGGTAGTTTCAAGTCAATGAGAAAATATCACGGACATGATAGAAAGACCCCCGATATCGCCCGGTAGTCTCATGTCAATGAAAAAAATATTATACGGACATGATAGAAAGACCCCCTATATCACCCGGTAGTCTCATGTCAATGAAAAAATATATCACGGACATGATAGAAAGACCCACTCTATCGCCCGGTAGTCTCATGTCAATGAAAAAATATCACGGACATGAAGGAAAGACCACGTATGTCTCCCGGTAGTCTCATGTCAATGAAAAAATTTATCACGGACATGATAGAGAGACCCCATATATCGCCCGGTAGTCTCATGTTAATGAAAAAAAATATTATACGGACATGATAGAAAGACCCCCTATATCACCCGGTAGTCTCAAGTCAATGAGAAAAATATCACGGACATGATAGAAAGACCCCAGATATCGCCCGGTAGTCTCATGTCAATGAAAAAAATATATCACGGACATGATGGAAAGAACCCCTATATCACCCGGTAGTCTCTTGTTAATGAAAATGAAAGGTCCAAAAATTAAACTCCTGCAGTCTCATGTCGTGTGTAAGTGAGTCTATCTATGCACACATATCTATCACGGACATGATAGAAAGACCCTCTATATCGCCCGGTAGTCTCCTACACACGACATGAGACTACCGAAGTATGGCCCTCTTATTTTCATTAACATGAGACTATCATAGGGGGGGGTCATCTATCATATCCTTGATTATAGTTATTCATGAGACTGCCGGGCGATGTACTGGTCTTTCTATCATGTCCGTGAGTATTTTTTTCATTAACATGAGACTACCGAGATACTGGGGTCTTTCTAACATGTCCGTGATATATATATCTTTAAATATAGGGTGGGTGGGGGAGGCTTCATAATGTCTTTTTACCCTGCCTAGCAAAGATATTGTCTTCTTCTACAAACTACATCAGACTACCGGAGAGATTTGGACCTCTTATTTTCATAACATGAGACTACCGGACGATATAGGGGGTCCTTCTATCATGTCCGTGAGTATTTTTTTTTATTAACATGAGACTACCGGTCGATATAGGGGCTCTCTATCATGCCCGTGAGTATTTTATGCCTCCACCGCGAGGCATACTGTTTTTGCAATGTCCGTGCTTCCGTCCGGATGCCATATCTCGGGCATGGATAGGCAGATTGACTTCAGATTTTCAGGATAGGTGGGTCGTGGTCAGAAACTCTGGCTACTTTTTTGGGTGAGGTTCAAGGTCATATACTGAGGTAAAGGTCATTTGAGGTCAGGGTGCCCATTTTCCTTATTTACCTCTTTTCTTGGAGACTAGGGGTCGCATGTTCCTCAAACTTGGTGGGTGGGTGCATCTTGACTCTTGACCCCAGGCAGAACAAGTTTATATTGGTTAGTGGGTCAAGGTCACCTGAGGTCATGCTGGGGTCATTTGAGGTCAAATTAGCAAAAACTGTCATATGGCCATGAAACTTGGTAGGTACAGTCAACATTTAGAGCAACATTTTTGGAAGGTCATTTTGGGGTCATCTGGGGTCACCCAGGGGTCATCTGAGGTCAAATTAGTAAAGACTGTCGTAGGGGCATGAAACTTGGTGGGTACAGTCAACATTTAGAGCCAAATTTTGGGAAGGTCATTTTGGGGTCATCCAAGGTCACCCAGGGGTCATCTGAGGTCAAATTATTAAAAACTATCATATGGGCATAAAACTTGGTGAGTACAGTCAATATTTAGAGCCAAATTTTTGGGAGGTCATTTTGGGGTCATCTGGGGTCACCCAGGGTCATCTAAGGTCAAATTAGTAAAAACTGTCATATGTGCATGAAACTTGGTGGGTACAGTCAATTTTTAGAGCCAAATATTTGGAAGGTCATTTTGGGGTCATCCGGGGTCATCCAGAGGTCATCTGAGGTCAAATTGACATTTGGTGGCATGACATTTGGTGGCTACAGTCAACATATAGAGCCAAATTTTTGGAAGGTCATTTCGTCAAAATGTCCGTCACATATTTGAGAAGGCTATTTCTCGGAAGTGGTGTGATGCACTTTGGTGGAATACAATTGTTATGCAGTAGATTTCGCCGCAAAATATGCAAATGAAGTACAGCTAATTTGCATAATGTGCTAATGTACAGTGATGGGACTTGGTGAAAAGGTGTATTGGGGTCAGGAAATTCTAGATGCTTTTTTTTGAAAGGTCATTTTGGGGTCATCTTAGGTCAAATTCTAATATTTGTCCTATGGGCATGAAACTTGGTGGGTTTTGTTACCATTTACAGCCAAAATTTTTGAAGGTCATCCGGGGTCACCCAGGAGTCATTGGAAGGTTGTTTTGGGGTCATGCAGGTGTCATCTAAGGTCAAATTCAGTCTCCCCTTTTAGGCTTGAAGCTTTGTATCAACTTGTGAGTGCCACATCGCTCCCTTTGGTGGAGGCATCACGGTCGACGCTGTGTCGACATCCGAGAACCGCGGTCCATCTAGTTTTTAATTAACATGAGACTACCGGGCGATATAGGGGGTCTTCCATCATGTCCGTGAGTACATTTTTTATTAACATGAGACTACCAGTCGATAGGGGGTCTTCCTATCATGTCCGTGATATTTTTTCATTGACATGAGACTACCGGGCGATATAGGGGGTAGAAGTTCCTATCATATTAGCCAGTTAGTTTGTATTAATGACCAGACTTCGGACACTGCTGCATTGGATTATGGCCTACCGCAAGGTTCATGTGTTGGACCAGCATTATTTCCAATTTACACTCTGCCCTTAGGTGATGTTATAAACAAGCATGAGGTAGACTATCATTTCTATGCTGATGATAGCCAATTATATATATCTGTTGAGCCTACTCAAGAAGCTGTTGATGCAGGCCTTGCCAAACTTGAGAACTGCATTGACGATGTTCGCGGGTGGAAAGGAAGCAACTGCTTGAAGTTAAATGACTCTAAAACTGAATTTATAATCATTGGCTCAAGACAGCAATTGGAGAAAGTCAACATTCCGCACATTAGGGTTGGTTCTTCATATATTGAACCATCCACTGACATAAGAAATCTGGGTGTTATGTTTGACACTTCATTGACTATGGAGAATCAGATCACGGCCATGTCCAAAGCTGCTTGTTTATCACTGCGCAACATTGGAAGTGTACGCAAATATTTGACCAGAGATGCAGCAGAAACTCTCACTCATGCTTTTGTGACATCAAGAATTGATGGAAATAATGCTCTCCTAAATGGTCTGCCAGATAAGCAACTTAATAGGCTCCAGAGACTACAAAACATGGCTGCACGCATCATAACTTACACCAAAAGTCTGACCACATCACACCTGTGTTAGCGGACTTACATTGGTTACCTGTTAAACAACGAGTGTCTTTCAAAGTTTGTTTGATCTTGTTCAAATGCATGCATGGTCAGGCACCCCTCTACTTGAGTGATCTAGTTGATGCTTTCACTCCGGCTAAATCTGGATTGAGATCAACGGACAGTGGACGCCTGCTGGAGCTTCGTACAAGAACCCTTTGGGGAGACAGATCCTTCGAAGTTGGTGCACCTAAACTATGGAACACACTGCCTGTAGCACTAAGAACATGTGACAATATCGCAACTTTCAAATCTGGACTTAAGACCCATCTATACAATGAGGCATTCAAAGAGTGACTCTTTTAGTATTTGACTCTTTTTATTATGAACTGTGTCACCATGTTGATATATTTTTCTCAGATCTTTTGAACTTGTTGTGTCAAGCGCCATTGAGCGTTGAAAGGCGGATACCGGCGCTATATTAAATCGTCATTATTATTATTATTATTATTATATCCGTGATATTTTCTTCATTAACATGAAACTACCGGTCGATATAGGGGGCTTTCTATCATGTTCGTGATATAGTTTTCATTAACATGAGACTACCGGTCGACATAGTGGGTCTTCCTATCATGTCCGTGATATTTATTTAATTGACATGAGACTACCGTGCGATATAGGGGGTCTTTCTATCACGTCCGAAAGTATTTTTTTATTAACATGAGACTACCGGGTGATATAGGGGTCTTTTATCATGTCCGTGAGTATATATTTTCATTAACATGAGACTACCGGTCGATATAGGGGGTCTTCCTATCATGTCCGTGATGTTTTTCATTAACATGAGACTACCGGTCGATATAGGGGGGGTCTTCCTATCATATCCGTGATATTTTATTCATTGACATAAGACTACCGGGCGATATAGGGGGTCTTCTATCATGTCCGTGAGTACATTTTTTCATTAACATGAAACTACCGATCGATATAGGGGGCTTTCTATCATGTCCGTGAAATTGTTTTCATTAACATGAGACTACCGGTCGACATAGGGGGTCTTCCTATCATGTCCGTGATATTTTTTTCATCGACATGAGACTACCGGGCGATATAGGGGTCTTCCTATCATGTCCGTGATATTGTTTTCATTAACATGAAACTACCGGTCGATATAGGGGGCTTTCTATCATGTTCGTGATATAGTTTTCATTAACATGAGACTACCGGTCGACATAGTGGGTCTTCCTATCATGTCCGTGATATTTATTTAATTGACATGAGACTACCGTGCGATATAGGGGGTCTTTCTATCACGTCCGAAAGTATTTTTTTATTAACATGAGACTACCGGGTGATATAGGGTCTTTTATCATGTCCGTGAGTATATTTTTTCATTAACATGAGACTACCGGTCGATATAGGGGTCTTCCTATCATGTCCGTGATGTTTTTCATTAACATGAGACTACCGGTCGATATATAGGGGTCTTCCTATCATGTCCGTGATGTTTTTTCATTAACATGAGACTACCGGTCGATATAGGGGGTCTTCCTATCATATCCGTGATATTTTATTCATTGACATGAGACTACCGGGCGATATAGGGGGTCTTTCTATCTTGTCCGTGAGTATTTTTGTATTAACATGAGACTTCCTATCATGTCCGTGATATTTTTTTTCATTAACATGAGACTACCGGGCGATATAGGGTCTTCTATCATGTCCGTGAGTACATTTTTTCATTAACATGAAACTACCGGTCGATATGGGGGGCTTTCTATCATGTCCGTGATATTGTTTTCATTAACATGAGACTACCGGTCGACATAGGGGTCTTCCTATCATGTCCGTGATATTTTTTTCATTGACATGAGACTACCGGGCGATATAGGGGGTCTTCCTATCATATCCGTGATATTTTTTTTCATTAACATGAAACTACCGGTCGATATAGGGGGGGGGAGCTTTCTATCATGTTCGTGATATAGTTTTCATAAACATGAGACTACCGGTCGACATAGTGGGGTCTCAAGTTCCTATCTTGTCCGTGATATTTATTTCATTGACATGAGACTAACGGGCGATATAGGGGGTCTTCTATCATGTCTGTGAGTACATTTTTTCATTAACATGAAACTACCGGTCGATATATAGGGGGGCTTTGTAGCATGTCCTTGATATTGTTTTCATTAACATGAGACTACCGGTCGACATAGGGGGTCTTCCTATCATGTCCGTGGATATTTATTTCATTGACCATGTTGACATGAGACTTCCGGGCGATATAGGGGGTCTTTCTATCATGTCCATGATATATAGATCTGTGTGCATAGAGGGATTCATTTAGACATGAGACTACCGGAGAGTTTGACATTTAATTATCAATAAATAAAGGGGTCTTTCTTTATATATCTTTAAATATAGTAAGGGGGGCTTCTTTATAAACAATAATTATGAAATATGAGACAGTCGACATCATATGGGGTCTTTTTTATTCTGCTTAGCAATGTCTTCTTCACAAACAACCCGAGACTACCAGTCATGATGCAGTCATGTCTACAGTAGAATTCATCTCGACCTTTGCAGGACTTAACCCCATTAAAAGCTATTAAACCAAGATAACACTCATTGAAACAGCTCAACTGATTAAATCGGATCTTCTCTGGTTTTGCACAAGTGACTGTTTTCATGTGCGATATCGCAATAAAGCTGGTATTCATAGCTTCAGTTGGGTAACCGATTACAAAGGAAACGAAAGGAAACAATGTTATGTGTGGCTTTGTTCACGAAATCAGACAATGTCGTGCTTTTTGTAAACCAGCATTCTTGAAAATGAGCAACATAATGATTTTTGACTTAACACGGTTTAGAAATAATTTCTTCATATTTTTGGTGTTATCTGTCGTTTACATGTCCTTCCTAAAACACAAAAGTACGACCCTCTCCAAACACCTAAATTAGCTAAAAATTTAGGACATGTTACAAAACTTTATTTTCTAGAACCTATTTAGAATAATTTAAATGTAGCTTTTACCGGTTTTTTGTGGCATCCTTCAGAAGTGAGCGGTCCGATACCAATATTTTCGGTCAAATCTCCATTCAAATAACACGGGGAGTTGGCTAGCTATGCCTTGCCCTCACTCATATTTTACAAAAGTACGACCATTTCTGAACATCTAACCTAGCTGTAATTTTAGGTCATGTTAGAGAAATATATTTGCTAGAAGTTTTGGAGAATAAATAAAATATTGGCTGGTTATTTTTCACACAGTGATGTTAACTAGGCAAGTGTCCATTCTCCCAACATACATCATTTGTAGGGGTCACGCGTCAATGGTGAGAGCACTGTGTATTGTGTATAGGAAAACGGACAGTAACTGCAGTATGTGCGTCTGTGGGCTCTTATTATTTGGCCTATTATACCGTATAAAATATTTGTTTGTTTAATCTTGTATATGCCGGTGCATGGTAGGTAGGCTGTTTTATAGAATAATGAGTGATTATGAAATAACATTCGTAGAAAAATGACCGGGTACCGGGCCGTGTACTGAAAATAACAATTCGATTTCAAAGAGGAAAATTAGTTTCATTTATTTATTTTAACTACTTCAATGTGGCAACATCCACATCCTGACACGGCCTTGAACGTCTACGCGAATACAATTTACACGACAGTTAGGGACGCACCAATAGATATCAATGGGGGACTGTCGACTGGGTAGGGTAGTTGGGTCGATTTGTTTAGCACCCCGGTTAGGCCAAGTAAAGTCGATTTTGAGTTTCCCGTCACCCGCCCTCACTTCATTTTCTGACCCTCACTTGAATTCATTATTGTGATTTTCCAAAAAATACCAATTAAAACTGGTTAGGCCTATATTTGCCAAAAAAATATGAATATCCCTTTATTTTTTGTGGAAAAATCAAAATCAAAACATATACATTTTGCTCTCAACCTTGCAGACTCTTTGTAATATACTTTTGAATCTCATTTGGGCTAAACATCCATCTTCAAGTGAGTGAGCGGCAAATAACAACACATTTTACATGCATGTTGGTCATATAATGAAAGGCAGACAAATAATGAATAATGAAAAAGTTACCTCACTTGTTTTCAGAAATTATGTGACGGGAAACTCAAAATTGACCGTTAGGGGCCTTAGCACCTCGGTGAAGCATTATTGTAACACCTCGGTGAAGCAATTTTTTTTGGTGGGGGGGGGGGGGTTGAACACCTTGGTGAAGAATTTTTTTCATTAACATGAGACTCAATTTTTTGTTTTCATCGTTATTGAATAGTGAGTTCTCTATTTTCAGCCATTTGTGTGCATTGGTTAAACAACTTTATAATGTTGTTTAATATAGGCCGCCTAAGTCTATATTTTTACCATTTTAACGTTTTATATAGCACCTAAATTCTCATGTGCCTTAAAAAGCAGTATCTTTAGGTTAAATGATATAGGCCTAGTGATTTTTTTGCAGAAATTTTTTCAAAGGATAGGCCCTATCCATGATATTGAAAAATATATAGGCCTAATTCTGTGCGTAAACATCTAGGCGTATCTAGTTCCTTCTATAATCTGTGATATACATCATCATTCATGCTGACATCCTCACATCCAAACCCAGTAGGCCCGCACCAGTGCAGTGTCCGCATCAAGATTGACTCCCGTGGATTAGGCCTATCATACATGTAGGCCTATGCTGGATTCGCGCAAAGCGCGAGAAAATATGCATTATTTTAAGCCAAACTAATAAAATAAATAATTATTTTCCTTAATTAAACTGTAATTTTTTTCCTACCCTTGACATGAAATCTTTTCTTTGCTCAGATGGCGAGACAATTTTTTTCCATAAAACTATCAAGCCCTCCCTTTATATCTTATTGGTCTTCTCTTGCATTCGTTGCAGTGATAGAAAACAATTTGAGCCACAGTTGCAATTTTATTGTTTCCCCAAAATTTTACTACAGCCTTATTATCACCAAACATGTCAGTTGACCTAAATTAGTAAGATAATGTCAAGAATTTCTGGGCCCCTCCCCGCGATCACATTACCGTATACTGGGTTTTACCAGGGTTTTACGTAGCCTACTGTATACCACGTAGGGGAGAGCCGGGAGTGTTCGCCCTTGGGGCAAGTTCGCCCACCCCTTGTTTCTCAGCACTACAGCTATCGGGGAATTTGGTGATGGCAAAATTAGGTGACATAGATCATTATAAACTTCTCATATTAGCTACTCGACATATAGGGACGTGTTCATCGAACTGCAGCCAAAACAAAAAAATTACACGAAAACGTAATTTTTTCTTGCATTAATAATGTTGTATTATCATTGATACATAAATACAGATGGTTTTAATGGAAATCTGTATTGGGAACATATGGGATTTGTCAAAGATGTAATGCAGTTATAAACTAATTATTCGATTTGTATTTTTCATACCCTGAAGAAAATACAAAAATGTGCACAAGGGGCACGTTCGCCCTTTTGAGGATGGGGCATGTTCGCCCTATATCTTCCCCGGGCGGACTTACCCCAAACTGGTGGGCGGACCTGCCCCATCAGCGTATTATACACATAATTTATAATTATACCATTTAATAAACAAAGTCAAACTACTGAAAAGCATTTTTTTTAAAGTTATGTGGTATCAGTACTACTCATACCTCCGTTTTTGTCCTAATCCATAATCTCCCCGAAGTTGTAAACATGATATGTTTAAGCTCACTTTGGACCCCTACATTTTACCCTGACCCGACCCCTGCAACAAATTTAGTGACGCCCCAGAAGAGAATGAAATCCCTGTATACTCTTGCTAAATGTTTGCATTTAATATGTTATTGTTATGCAATATTTAAACCTTTTTTGTGATAGGGTGAACTTACCCCACCATATGGGCGAACCTGCCCCAATATGGGGCAAGTTCGCCACTTTGCAAAAAATTTTTGTTTGCTCTATTCTGTTGTTATTGTAAGGCCTATAGTTCTGGGATTATGGCCGTATATAGCTAAGCCCGGGGGGGCCACTCAGATATAATGATGTAAGCATGCGTGACCAAAAAAACGCGTGAAAAGGGGTGTTTTTTTGGTTGGGCACGTTACGCGCGTGACGCGTTAAGGGGGCAAAAAACAGTGATTTTCATGAAAAGGGGTTGTTTTAAAATCGTTTGTAACGCATTTAGGGTACCATTTTAATCCGCTTTTTCAAATCTGCTGAAACTCCGATTCCGAAAAAAGTTTATTCCAGTGTTGTATAAATGTTTAAAGCACTATGTTATGCAAATATGTTTCATGACGTGTTACATGATTTAACCATGGCCTCGTACTTCTATGTAAAATACCGTTTAGATTAAAAAACGTGCATATTAATTAATGACGTCATGATTATGATGATGGGTATATAGTTCAGTGGACAAAACGGGGAGACGAAAATCCGGAATGAAAATATCATGTATTTCAAAAAGATTTTTAGGACCTTTATAGATTCCTCACATTATTTACTACTCCTGCTGGTAGATTTGCGAGTTTCCCCTTCTCTGGATTACTTTAGGAAATTATATATGCAGTAGAAAGCATGAAAAGGGCCGCTGATATCAGGACACGATAATCAACTTTAGGTGCCGAATTCGGAACCAAATACGATGTGAATACTGCTTTAACGTTGCGTCTGGATAAACTATGATGATAAATTACGGAAATTACGCTGAATATTGGTATATTCTGATTATTCTCACATAGGCCTAACTACTTTACGAGAATCCAATCAGATTCATGTAACAAGCTACGAATCTGAATTATTTATATTTTAAAGTGGTACGGTATGGTATACCGGAGGGGGGGGGTAGGCCTATATCCGGGAGGTGGACTCAGTTTTAGTGTTCAATGAAAAGTTACTAACTTAGTAGGCCTACAAATTTGTTCAATTTGTCAAAATCCATCAAAACTTGTAAACGTGGGTCAAATTTAGACAAAAACTTGTTTAGGGGGTCAAAATTAGACAAAAACCTGTTTAGGGGGTCAAATTTTTGGGGAATGCGCGCTAAAAACTTGTTTAGGGGGTCATTTTGCTCACAGAGGAAAACTTGTTTAGGGGGTGTTCGAAAAAAAATTGGTCACGCATGCGTACACTCTCATATTTGAGTGGCCCCCCCGGTAGCTAAGACATAGGGCTTTCACATGGGCTAATCAGATCATCCCTAACCTTAAAATTGACATCGCTAGGCTGGTCCGAAAAATATAGGGCGAACACTCCCCGCTCTCCCCTACGTGTGATGCCTGATACCATTGCATGGGCACTTCATGCCAACTGCTCATTGATTTGTGCGAGCGAGCAGCGAGGGAGAAAAATATCGTGTCAACTCTTCTAATTGTCTCTACCAATTACCTTGTAATATTATGAACTATTATTTTATTTCTAACCAAAAAATACCCAGCCAGAAAAACCCACTCGGAGACACCCCAGCCATCGCGCGCCATACTGTACTGCCCAGTGCCGGAGTGGTTTAATATGCCACTGGCTGACCTGAAAGTGGCCCTGATATTACTCATTAATATTCATATTAACACAATGACGTACAGCATGAGACTACCGGTATATAGCAGTGTCGGTGCAGACTAAGTGGTTACGGGCTATGGTTAACCTGTCAGGTGACATATTGGAAAATGGCAGTGAAACTTTTTAGTAGTTGGCCCAAAGTAATGTTTGTTCAACTTTTTATTCAATTAATCTCACTCTTTCTAGGCATATGTCAATTTGTGCATGTATCAGGTCAAGGGGCGACTATTGGTCCACCATTATGTCACTCGGACATTTATGACGTAGAGACGTTAACAAAGTAAGTCATGAAGTACTAGACTAGTACATGAGTACATGCCCAGTGCATGAGTGGGACAACATCATTAGTACAGTACTCGTAGTAAATTTATAGTTTTTTAGTGAACTCCTGCATAGTTTCCGGATTCAACGCATTTGCCCCGAGGATAGCTGGTGTACTCCTCCTAACCCGCAGTGCATTTACAGTTGGAGACGTTGAGACTTTTCTCGCTGAAATACTGTGAGACTGCTAGTGGTGCTAGTGTCAGTAAAATTTCCGCGCTGAAACAGTGTGCGATGTTAATGTTTGTTTTTTCCTCACTGAAACATTGTGAGATGTTATATATTTCCTCGCTGAAACATTGTGAAGTTTTTTCGCTTGCAGGAAAATTGTGTGACTTTTAACTCTTTGATGTTAATTATAATATCAACTTTTGGTGTTTTCTACTAACTTTTTGGCCCCAACCATACCCTGTTCTTCAGGGGTGCGCCTATTGTAAGGCGGGATTTACGAACTACTACTACTACTCGTTCACGTAGCGGTTCCGTTGTCCTACACCCATCGAATGTGCGTCATCGGCCCGGTCATCGGCCCTCAGACACACACACACACAGACATAGAGTATATAGTTCTGCAGTAGCATGTTTTGTTGATATTTTGTAATAACATCAACTGACAACTCAAATACAAAGGATAGGCCTATCAGTTGGCTATTTTAATGTTAGGCCATATAGGAATTCAAGTAGTAGATATGCGTCCACCGCCTGCATGCTCCAAAACCTCCCGCATGAAAAACTCATTATTTCAGTAAAATTTCATTTTGTGTAAAAACATAAAAATATAAAAAATTAATACGTATTGCAGCAAGAAATGGCCTACAAACGCATTTTTGCAGTCATCAAAAGTCACAGTGAATCCTCCGGTGGCCTCTGCATCCCGGGACAACAGCAGTACATTGTACACACAATCAAACTTGCCAACCGAATTTCATCTATGCAAATGAGCAAAAGCACTACTACTAAATAACTAATGACTATCACATGCTCAAAACCAGCCAATCACGTGCGTGAGATTGGTCACTTTTTGGTAGAATTTCATGAGAAAAACCATCATGAATATTGCTTGCGAACAAGGAAATGCACGACCGAGCAATGTAAACAAGAGCATGACTGCATGAAACAAACTTCCATTTACGCTAAACTAATTCCTTCTTTACCATAACAAATTTTAAATCAAATTACTGAAAGGATGAAATTTAAGCTTCTATGACACTCACAAATTTTGTGTGTTTTCATGCTGGCAAAAAGTCATTTTTCAAACAGCTATAACTTCCGTTCGGTAGCATGTTTTCCCATTCTGAAAACTGTAGTGACAGCCCGCCATCTTTAATTTTCCGAAAATCATCAATCGGTACTTTCCGGATCTTCATAAAAGCTTGTTTTCATTCATAAATCCACCTCGGCTTTTTTTTTTTTTTTCCGAATCTGGTCATGTGCTGGGCTCATGAATAATTAATTAGGTGGACTGGCTGGTTTCAATTAGGGTCGTGCAGTGGCGCCATTGCCGGTCCATGTAATTTGGTTCCCGGTAGCTTCTATTGCAAAATCCTGCAGTGGCAATGGTCAAGTTTACAACAAGTCAGTCTTACAATGAGCCGAAATTCACTGAGTCATGCCATTCAAGTACCAATATTGATTACCTCAAGTGGCCTACTGCAGTCACCAGATATATTTCCATGTTATTTTACAATAACAAAACCATGTTTTCCTTGATTATGGTATGAAATTGAGCAAATAAAATTCAATCTCACTCATGTCAATTTGGATTAAGGGCAACTAAAACTGATTTGAGTTCATGTGTTTATATGTTGTCCTATCCAATGTATAAATAAGACCTTTTATACCGTACGGGGAATTGGTGAAAGAATATTACAGTACACAGTCAATAAAATTTAAACGTCAACACTATATATATCAAAATACAGAAGACCGTAAACTTAAAATGGTGAGTGGTCCGAATTTTATAAGTTTACGCGTGGTGTACTAGTAGTACATGTAGTAGTACCATCCATACATATGGAATATTGCTGATATAGCAATTGATAGGCAAAAATGATGCATGCTGGGAATGAACATGATGAAAAGGACTCAAATTTGATCTTTTTTTTTAACCCTTTTCATTCCCAACATGCATCATGTTTGCCTATTAACAATTGACAATTGCAGCAATGTATACCTTAGGGCTCATATTGAAATACCCTACCATGCTTTCACACAGAAGATGGATTATATGCATCAGTGATACACCCTGCCTTTTGAAGTGGTCCATGATGAATGGGAAGAAAACAAACTGACTATGGCTCATCGCACAACCCAGGAAAGCGTGCTCCTAATTTAAGTGGCTAATTGCAGTGTTATAATCACCCAGGATTTTAACAAAAGAAGGCTAGCATAGGAAAGCTGCAGGATGGCGCACACCTTCCTGTGTAAGGGAATTTCAATATGAGCCCTTATCATGACATGTGCATGACATGTCATCATAATTTTCATACATTTGTGCTACATACAGTAAGCAGTAAATTAAGGTACCAGTTATGTTCACCTCCTGTATATCCTAAATAAAGACAAATATGTCATAATTGGAACCAGCAGCCAATAGCTGCATCCTTTAGCTCGAATTTAAGACCTCATTCGTTGAAATTGTTCAAGAAATAAAGACACGGCAATCCCAAAACCCAAGGAAGATAACAATTTAAAAGTTGCAGTTTGCACCTTCAAACATACAAACCATCTCAAAAGTTAGGTATTTATAGGACTTAGGAAACTTTCTTTCGCGAAGGCACCATGTCAACAATCCCTAGAAAAGTTGCTTTTTGCCTTGTAAAAGTATGTAATTTTTCGCCATTTTCTGCTATTCCTTTTCTCTGATCGGCACCAGATAGATCGGTCTTCCTTTTACACGCTATTAACCTGTGTACCGAGGGCATCAATTGATCAATTGATCGTGTATTGGCTGCATTATAGTGTTGTCATCTTCTCTTTTCTAGGTTTTTCTACTTTAAAATTACATCTCCTCAGTTCATCTACTTCCTCTCTTTTTTTCTTTGTCTCATTTGAACTCTTGTTTTTTTCCTCCTTTGAAATTATCTTGCTGACTCAGTCTCTCCCTCTGCTCTTGGTTCTTTGAGTCTTAGGTGTTTTACCATAAAAATCTGAGCTGCTTGTTCAATCTGTCCTTGGATAATATCATCTTGCCTTGTCTGTGATCTCTTTTTTGTGTTCATAAATTTTCTTCTAGAAAGTCTCATTTACATGTATATTCATTTATTTGTTCAGATGATAAATTAATGTGTAATTGTAAAGGGTATGTGGCTTCTCAAGCACCTTGCTGATTTTTCTGTGGCCCTTAGCACCATATTCTATAATTTTGCTCTCTGGTGTACATTATTTATATAATGCTGAAATAAATTTGTATATTTGTATAAATTCTGTAATCTATTTTATTATTAGCCTAGGGAATGGCGATCCATCTGGTTTTATCCTTAACATAGTCGCACTTTAAAAAAAAAGCACAGTGATTTATAGTGCGCTACACACAGACGTTGATCCACAAGCCTCAGCACTTTTTACATTACAGGTTATGTATTCAGGCTTTTACTTGTTAAGGTAGTAAGTTAAATGATGACTCCGGCAATCACAACATTCTGCCTTTATATGTTAGAAATACAATTATCAAGCACGAATCACATGGTTTTATTTGAAACAAACTCGTATTGACCATAAAAATGAATAAAAACAGCCGGCTCTTAACACACGATATTCAAAAATACCGCGCCGAAATTGTCTAGTGCAATGACGTCATGGTTACTTGTGCTCAATTGTTGTCAGCCTTCATTGTATTACTGGGACGTCATTGCACTGGACAAATTTGGGTGTATTAATTCGTTTTTATGGTCAATATGAATTTGTTTCAAATAAAACCATGTGATTCGTGTTTGATAATTAATTTTCTATCATATAATAAGGCATAATGTTGTGATTGCCGGAGACATCCTTTAAGATGTTATCTGATGTATCAATAATATGTTTGAATGTCTTCATTATGGAAATTATACATTTGAATTTTATTTTACATTTTAGGGCAACTTACTGGCGAGCTCCATATGCGGGTGGATGCTATGATAGTTATGGCAACACTTCTGCACCCTGTGATTTCTACTTTAGTTTCTGCAAACCACTGCCAACTAGTTTGACAGGCACAGGAGGCATACATGGAGGAGCTATGCAAAATTCCAGTGTAAACATGCCCTTGATTCTGGGAGGAACCAGTATCCTTGCAGATAGCTGTAAGTTAGGCCAAAATAAATTGCTTGCTTATCCTTGCTAGTGGATGATGGGATCAATTCATAGCCAATTTCATAGCCAAAACATGTTTACATGTAATTTGTAAACAGCTGTACATTGTACATAGGTCTAATAAGGTTAATAGAAAAAAGCCTAAATAGATGCAATTTATCAATCTGAAGAAAAAAACCAACACTTTTCCTGGAATTTCCAAAGTCATTAGGGTGGGTATTCTTTTGTACATTCAAGATTTTGTATTTTCTAGATTAGGGTTGGTCAGGCGAGGACAAGCAAACAATTATCTTTAGGTCTTTCATTTTTGTCTCATCAATATGTGTACATTCATGTATTGGTGGTATCAAAGGTCTGATACGGAGGTCAAAGGTCATTTGAGGTCAGCTTGTAAACCAGTATTAACCAGTACATAGGCCCCATACATACATACAGACCCAAACACACACCCAAGCACCCCCATGCACATCCACCCACACACTCACCCCAACACATACACACCACACATCCCACACACCCCTACATACTCCCCCACCTCATCATACACACACATTGAACACACACTTAAACGCCCACACCCCCTCCAACACTACCAACATGCACCCTCAAACATACCCCTAAACTTAAATCCAAGCCAAAATAAAAAAATAGAATCCTAAAACTACATAAAAAAGACATAGAAAAGGATATCACCCTTGATATAATAATGTAAACAGTATGAAATGCAAAAAAGCAATTTAAAAACACTCCTAAATATCAGGCAAGCCAATGTCTCAAGACAAAATTGCACGAACAGAGGACTTACAATGTACATGTATGACACCTTTTTGTTCCACAAATCAGTTATATACAAGATTGGGCCCTTCCTAAGGCCAATAAGCATAAATACCGATACAGGTCATAGCCTATCCCATAATCCTCATTGTTTATTCAGTTGAATGGGGTTGATAAATTAAGGTAAAAACACACACACATACAAGGTAGCCATTCAATGTATTGATTAATTGGCTATGTCAATGTGGTTGTTTATCAACCCTGATCATAACTAATTAACATAACCAACTGACTTTTTTTTTTTTTTTTTTTTCCATGCAGCATCTGGTACACAACTTGTTGTTGGATTTCCCGGTCCAGGAGATCCGTTACGTGTGGCACTTTAAATGGAATCTTGTTATTCATGCAGTGTGATCATCAAAGTGATTGGACTAAACAGTTTCTACCAGATGGCTCTGGTGTAGTACCAGGGCCTATAGCTGTAGAATTATATAACACTACAGAGGCATGTTCGGTAAGCAATTCTTTCATTTTTAGAATACAATTTTTCTCCTGTAACCTGAGCAATACCATTATTTTAAGTAGAACAAAGAGGCCAAAAGCAGAGTTGATCTATGTTGCAAATAATGGGCTCATGTTACATATCATATATATGAGACAATTATAATTCAACAACTCTTCCTATACCTTTGTACAGGAGCCAACCATAGTTAATCCGTGATGAATCAACACGTTTACAGTACTTAGCGTATACGCGAACTCAAATTAACAGAAGCATGCATATGTGTTTACGCGTAAAATTTGTCATGTCTGGAACTCAACACGCTTACAAGTTCAATTCAGTATTTTGGAGGTATATCGCCATTTTTTATTGTAGTTTTATTGTACTATTATTATGACGTCCCCCTAAATACAATGAAGGCAGAGAACAATTGAGCACAAATAACCATAACGTCATTGCACTAGACAATTTCGGCGGCGGGAATTTTGAATATCGCGTGTTGAGAGCTGGCTGTTTTTGTTCACTTTTATGGTCAATATGAGTTTGTTTTAATTAAAAACATGTGATTCGTGCTTGATAATTATTTTTCTAACATTATAAGGCATAATGTTGTGATTGCCGGAGACATCCTTTAATGTCATTACCTTTCTGACTTAAACGTGTTAAGATACACTTTCCCTTCACTCTGTTCGACAGTGTCTCACGCCAAGCAATTCCAAAAAGTTTACAGCCCCGGTACTTATATAATTACTGAAATCCCAAATTTTGAAAAGAATATATACATGTAGCATATTATGTTTCCTATGTACAGGTATCAGTTCAAATTCCATCAATTCAATTTGTGATTCCAGTATATGGAGTTGTAACAAAATAAAATCATACTGTATTTTTTATTGGAACACCCTGTAGGCCTTAATCACATACAGTGGTTATGACTAACTGTAGCAGCTTTCATAAGTACTTAGTTGAAACCAGGGTTGCCAAAGCCGCGATTTGGTAGCCAAATTGGGCAACTTTTGAAGATTTTCCCCACGACTTTTGACAATTTCCTGTCCCATTGATTTTTTTTTGATTTGATTTGATTGTTCGGTTTTGACAACCCTGGATAACCCAAGAAAGCCTCTATTGAAGCTTATTTCCATTGGGGTCCATTTGAACACCGGGGCGGGTTAGGAACAGTCAGGGGTTAACACCCTACTCTTTTCAAACTGGCTGCGAGATACATGTACAGGTATGACTCTCTGTACACGGGACCGACGGCTTAACGTCCCCTCCGAAGGATTTGAGTACTTTCATGATTCATTTACCCAATTCTAAATGAACCATGGGGAGAGCGGAAGTCTGAATTTAATCTACAGAAGTTGCCAATTAATTTCAGCCTTTTTTTTTTTCCAAGTCAATATCCCAGCAAATCGCCACCGCCGGGAATCGAACCCGGGACCTCATGCACTAAAGGCAAGTACCCTAACCATTGCGCCACGCTCTCCCCCTCCCCATAGACACCAATGGTTAAGAAAAAATTTGGGCGACTTTTCAACATTAGCTCCCGCAACTTCTGATAGTTTCCTGTCCCATAGTAACCAACGGTAAAGAGAAAAATTGGGTGACTTTTCGATTATTTGACCCGGGATTCGGCCTGAAATCTTTTGGCAACTCTGGTTGAAAGGTGAACAGAGAGTCCTGCTTGGCTTAACATATATAATGATTTCATCTTCCTTTGTTCATATTTAAATATGATTATTTATTCCAGTTTAATATGACTGTGCGATATGAAGGAGCATGTCCTAGAATTGGTCCCTCTCAACCAATTAAGCAGCCACTCAGTGCAGGATCAATACTTATTATAATGTAAGTACAAATCACCATGTTTAAGGGGGTACTACACCCCTCGATAAATTTGTGTATATTTTTGCATTTTTCTCAATAACTAATAACATAGTGGTAACAAAAGTTATGTATATTATAGGGGCAAGGAATGCAATTACTACAATGGAATTTCAGTGACCCAAGACAAGCGGTACGTTATTTATGATAAGAAAAGAGGTACCGCTAGGATGTACCTCATGTCCGATCATACTGAACCGCTTGTCTTGAATCACTGAAATTTCAGTGTAGTAATTGATTCCTTGCCCCAATAATATACATAACTTTTGTTACCAGTGTGTTATTATTTTTGAGAAAATTGCAAAATAGTCGCAAATTTACCCCTTAATGCAAGAAAGTCATCTCCAAAAACTGCATTCTGATATTCTCACTTTGAGTCAATTTAGTATGTCAAGCACAGGGGAGAGAGAAAACAGAGCCCGTACCACCAGTCAGTCTCCGCAGCATCCGATAATGAGGGCCGATTGTTCCATGAAATGCGACAGGCGATACTGCTATGCAATTACCGCGTATTTTCATGGTCTATCGCGTAGTCGCGAAAGCTCGTAATGCTCTATGGCGTATATGCGAAGGCACGCAACACTGGCGTGATTGTTTGACACGACACGATCGAACAATCGGCCCTCATGAATATGTGAGAACTCACCGTATACTGTTTAAGTCAATATTTTCGCGAGAAGATATTTTCGCGATTTTGAAGATTTTGTCAATTGCGTGAGAATTAAATTTCGCGGTTTTGATATTGATACAATAGAAACCTAATGCAAAAGGTTATTTTCGCGAGTTTTTATTTTCGCGATTTTATGTCCACTAGCGAAATTCGCGAATAAAAAAACTTGCGAAAATTTCTACTTTTACAGTACAATACACGGGGACTTTGACTGATGGTACGCTCTCTGTTTTTTCTCTCCACTGTGATGTCAAGACATACAATGTACATAGTGGTACATAATGGTGATGCTTTCCTGCAGTAACATATATCCTGTTTGCATTGGCACATATCCTAATTGATTGATCGCAGCCTATTTTGCTCGATCTTGGGATCAACCGCGGCGCATCAAATTGATACTTATTGATTGATTAATCCATTGCATACATCGTGTACAAATATTACATGTTTTCACCATTAACAAGTCAATTATTTAATATTTGTAAACATTGATGGTAAACCAAAAGATCAAACAAATTTGGTTCCATTCAGGAATAGATGATCACCTTAATTACAAGTAGGGTCTATCAAGTCAGTAATCAGCTCAAGTCAGTAATCAGCTCAAGTCTTAGAAGGCTTTGATATTAAAAAGGTGAACTTTTTGGAAACACTGAATGAATCGTGGCACACTGGTTAAGGTCTTTGCCTTTGGTGCGAGAGGTCCCGGGTTCATCCTCGCAGGACAAAAACAAATTTCTAAATCTGCTCTCCATGTGGGTCATCTGGTAAAGGTGGGGCAGATGACCCATGATAGTAAGCCTGATTGTTGGCTACACTTGTCTTTCCTGTTAAAATGCCCCAACCTGCTATCTATGGCGACCCCTTTCGTTCACCAGGTCACTTGTGCCAGGCCAAAATTTTGTCAGCATCATCTCCTAGATTTCAGTGTTAATGCCAAGATATGGTAGGCATTAAAAAAATGTTGAAATGAAATAAACTTTTCATTGTTCACTCAGGGTGACATGATTGTTACTGAGGGTAATACATACATGTATATGCAAGCCTATGGAATATTCTCTCAATGAAGTAAGCTAATTTCATGTATTTCATAAATAAAGGGTGCAGCATTATCCTTTACACCCAAATATGGTGTCCGACGGAGTAAAAACAGAAATAATGGGTGAAGCGCACCCGAACCCATTATTTAAACGTTTTTACTGGTGATGACTCATTATTTTGGTGTAAAGGATAATGCTGCACCCTTTATTTCTATTCTATTACCACAAAATAGTGCAATTTTAAAGAGCAAATATTGCTTTTTTGCCCAAATATTTGAAGTTGTTTACCTCAAGGTGGAGCGCGTACAGTGAGTATCGCGGAAATATTGTAAGCGTAACCAAGCGTAATGCTTTGCGTAGAATGTGTAACGGTACTAATATACTGCATCTCGCTTTACTGTTCGCTGTTGTACAAGAAGAACATAAAGTCATATTCATAACCGTCACTTTTCACTTTTTTTATTTCGATTTACCCCTAGCGACCATTCACACTAGCGCTTAATCATGCGATGTCCAAATTGTTTGTATATAATTTGTTTATTTATTTATTTATTCACAGATTTTTGGTTACAGCAGTAGTGTACCTAGTTGGAGGTGCGATTATGAATAAATCTGGTGGTGCAACAGGCTTAGAATTAATTCCGAATTTGGAATTTTGGAAATCCTTACCACAGCTAATTGCAGTAAGTTTCAGTAGACCTCCATTTACCAATCATTTTAGAACATGGTCAACTAATGCAGGCCACAAAATAAACTTATTTTTTGTGTGCTCTCCAGATCATAGCCGTAATAAAAATGTACGTTACTAGGCATGTTGATTCCAACGGTTCTTGCATTAACGGCATTTGGCCCGAGGCCAAGGTTTGAATGGCAGTCAAGTTAGCACAGTTAAAATGGCATTCAGACTTCAATGTGAGAGGTCCCAAGTTCAAGCCCCAGTGTGGTTGGAAATGTTAAATAAAACTTGTGATGAGTGGCAATCTTGTGCGATCTCTCTTAACCACGCATGGGTAAAACAGCACATTTGTGCTCCAAGTTGATCTCTAGACAAAGCATAGATGAGAGTGATCAAAACCCAGAAGTAAGACTGCAACCCCGTGCAAGTGATACCCTTGTTGGCTGGTATAAATCCCTGCTCTCATCATTATCATCAATGCATGCTGTATATGTTTTCATACACCGAACATTGTTTACAAATTTGATTGTAAATCTGCATAATAAAAAAAATACTGTCTTCTACCAATTGAGGTTTCTTTGGTGTCAAGCCTATACCTTTTTCTAACACCCTAATCCTCCCCTTCCCCACCAATCAACAATAATAATTAGACAAACAAATGAAGCTATTCAACAAGAATTATGTGCAATTCAAGGGGAATATATGGTAGGATGAATTCTGCATGGTATGTGCAGGTAATAGATGTTATTTTAAGGTTATAGAATTTGTTGCTGTCTTGCAAATCCACAGAGCTTTGCAGCAATAAATTATGTTTGTTTGTTTAAATGGTCGCTCCGTATGGAGACACACTTGGGTCCTGATGGGACCAGGCTTGACATGTTGTCTGGCATTTCTTGTCGATGACAGCACTAAAAAGCTCTTACATATTAAAGTCTTGTAGCAAATGTGTTTTCATAAAATCTATCTAGTAATAAGTTATAACAGAAATTCCACTAAGAAAGTGAAATTTTATTTATTTTTGAGAAAACATTAATGAGTATGCTGTTCACTTTGTTCATTAATTGCTGGTATATATGCTTGTTACTTTCAGGAGGGTGCTGTTTTCTTTTGGAGCTGTCTCTTGTGCCAAGGTAGCGGAACTGAGCATTCTGGTTATGAGAGTATATGAAGTCATTAATTGCTGGTGTGTATATGCTTGTTACTTTCAGGAGGGTGCCAGTTTCTGTTGGACTAGTCTCACAAGCCAGAGTAGTGGAGCTGAACATACTGGTTATGAGAATATATGAGGTAGTTAGTGGTCTCAAAATACATTGTATCAAGTGTGTATACATGTATATATACTAAGAATATATTCTATATTTTTCAGAAAAGAATTTTTATTTTTGTTTCTTGTCATAGAATACATGTAGTTAGGAACTCAAAATTTCAAACAATAGTTTACCCAATGAAATTAAATTGACCAACAAGTGTAATAAACATGTTTATAATATGCCACTGTTTTTCCATGAAGCAAGACTTTGACAAGAAATTATTTCATTTCCTGGAATATTTCCTTGTAGTGGAAAAAAGTGCTGATGAATAGTCTGGTTACAGGGTTGCAAAAAACAATTACAGCCCAAATGTGGCCAATTCACCAAAAAGTTGTCAATATTTTTCTCTGAACCATTGGTTTCTATGGGACAGAACGCTTATTGCAGTCACGATGGCAAATGTCGGAAAGCTGCTCAATTTTTTTTCGGAACCAATAGTTTCTATTAGACAGGAAATGGTCAATAGTTGTGGTAAAAACCTTCAAAGTCGTCACAGTGGTGCATTCCATTTAAAGGTGATTTCAGAAACCACTTTGATCCAAATCAAATCTAAAAACAGAAGATTATTAAAAAAATAGACGAGAATACATGAAATTTTTATTGCATGAACAATTGATTATGTTATTATCTTTTTGTAGTAGATGTTTTGGGCTATTCCAGCTGAAATCCATACACCCCTGTGGAAAGCATGGCCTTAATCTCCCACACAAGGAGTGTAGATTTTAAATGGAGACAAGCAATTCACACTGGACTTCAACTGGAATACCCAATTATTCTGCCTCAATTTTATTAATATAAAGACTAATGTGTATAATATATAATGACATTGAGCAGTGCTGAATTTGCAAAAATATATATTCATAAATGTGACCCATCACATCAAAACCGACCACTTAGCGGCTGGCTTCAATAGCAGATAACAATGAAAGACGATGAGAAAATATAAAGAAAATAAAAAGAAATTTGAGCTTTGTTTTGCCTCATAAAACATTTTTGCTGTATCTGATTTCAACAGGTAAGGTGTCATTTTAAAGCTAAAAAACAGCAGTTTATCCTAGTTTTTAGTCTCCATTTTCATTTCTGCCGCAAAGTTGTCGGATTTGATGTGATGGGTCACAAATATACATGCACTGCCTCTGGGTAAAATCAGGGTAAAATAAAACTTGCCCATATCTAAATATGCTGACAGACTGACTGTACAGGTTTACATATTGGTGGCAGTATACTGAATTATGAATGAAGCTAATCAATTGTATGCAAACCTTGGGCATGTTGGGTGCTGGCTATACTTTGAACTGTATATTTATATTATTAGTGATGCAAACAAATCAAGGAATATGTATAGATGTCAACCATATTCAATTTTGTTCTTTATTAAGTCATTAATTTACATGGTGTAGACCCAAAGAGGTCCTGACTCCACCATGTTTGCATGTCACGTTATTTTCTCTCATGGAAGACAAACAGTGTACCTCCAGATAATTCCGCTATGTGCCTGGCAAACTGTGATTCTAAGTGTATTGTTTGCATTCTGCATGTAGCACATCATGCCATAAATGTGCACTAACCACTGAATGCATAAAACTTTGTAACGATCAAGCTTAAATACACAAATTATCGTTCAATTTCACCATTTCAGGCTCTTGCCATAAAACGCTGGAGATACACTGTTTGCCCTCCATGAGCGACAAACCAAAATGGCACATTTACCATACTAACAGGACAATTGGATGAACTAGTTATTGCATGAATAATTAATTGTGTTATAATCTTTTGATAGATGTATTATTCTGCCTGAAGCTGCCTGTTGCATTAATGTCCAGACTAATGTGTATATTAGTAATAATGACATTGAGCAGGGCTGAATATGCAAAAAAATATATATTTATGAATATAATGTAAGAGAACAATCAATATAAGTACTATATAAAGTTTGCTACAACTGTCTTCCAGCAACAAAACTGAAAGTGCCTTAATTATTTGAACCTGTGATCTCAACACAAAATTCAAATGTACCTCAGATTTTTGGTTCACAACTTTGATCTTCATCAGGAGACGGGCAACACAGTTTTAAAAAAGTGCTTTGTTTTTCTGACTTATGTTTGATTTGAGATTCTTACAAGGGAACACTTGAATCAATAGTATCCTAGTTTGTAATAGTATACATGTAGTCAACAAAACAAGTCAACCTTATAAGAATATTGGTAATATCAAAATGTCTGTGGAGCGCTCTGTAGTTTCAGTGTCCTGTATGGAATGCAACACATAGTGTTCTCTCTTCCCTGCATACACTTTCAATTTGTAGTCTGTTTGAGAGCATTCTCCATTTTATACAACTGAACACAAAATTTTAAAAAAAAATTGAAATAATGTAAAATTGTTTACTGATAAATTATTGTAAAAGAGAAGATTACACCTTTGATGCATAAATTATGCACAAAACACACTTTTATAAAACAGACTATGGCTCAATAATTTTTGGATTTATACCGAAAGTCTTCAAAAAGACTTGCACTGTTTTGTTGGATATATAAATGCATGTAAGACATTTCATGTTGCGTTGTATTTTGTATTGAAATCAGCAAAGATCCCAGCATACATGAAACGTTTTACAGAAATGTTGAAATGTTGGGCTATATAAAGGGTGTATAAAGAAAATAAAACATTAATAATATCATTCAAAAACATTTTTGAAAACTTGCTGCAAAATCTAATATTTTAACACATGAAATGCCTTACACCATTTACTGAGCATGAGAAGCAACTCAGGCAAAATCAACTTTTCACTTTTAAAAACTTGGTAATGTCGCCCTCTATAGGCAGGATAATACAAAAGTATGCCAAAGCGGATGCACAGTGAGTGGAACCTCTTTAACACAAAATCTATGGGGCCACAGGTTTCAGTTTGTGTTATCAGGATTTTGTGTTATCAATGTACTTTTAACATACAAACGCAATGCCAGGGACTTCAAAATCACTTTGTGTTATCAGGGTTTTTTGTGTTAACATATTTTGTGAGGTTCCACTGTTAGTTGGATTACTTAAAATGTTTGCATGCATGAAATTTTGGTGAATTTTGCAAATGACATAATTTTATAGATTCACACAATTTTTATGCTTGCAAATGTTTCTTTTCCCAGTAGATCTTGAACAAGTTTGCAGAAATTGTAGATGCCACAAAACAGTGGTTCTTTTCAGTTCGCGAACAATATTGTGGGCAAAATTATTGTGTTTTACAGTACTAATATTCAGGGATCACAACGATATAGGAATAGACAATGGTGTGCCTCGATCAGACTGATAAGGCAAAGTGAAAGTCAAAAGAGCCAAAGAGAATTGCAGATTTGTGTGAGACTCGTTTAAGGACCAGTGTGTGAGGCTAATTTGCTGATTCACTTGTAACCCTCTAAAAGTGTTTATTTTACAAAAGCTTTGTTTTTGGAAATTATAAGTTTTATAAATGATTGTATCAAATGTATATATAATTATATTAATATTTACACACAATATAATGAGTGAGCTTCCTGTCACTTTATGTATATAAGTCTGTTGCAGACACAAATGTAGTGCCACAGTGGGAAAAAACACCAAATTTAATAATATTTGTAACATTTGTTACCATATTCTTGAACTATTGTTATTAATTTTTATCATTTCTAGGTTGATTTCATGATGAAAATGGTAGAATTTTTTGTGGGGTATTTAATAGTGAAATTTCTTGGGGAGACTTATACAAATTTTATTTTAGTGAACATGAATTATATTTTATGGACTTCTGTGAACATAACTTATATTTTATGGACTTCTGTGGACTTATAAAGTTATGAAAACTCAATATTCATACTTTTGTTTATATGTGACACAATCTGGTCCCCCCAGTCTGGTCCATGGAGGCCAAAGGAGGCATTTTTGAAAACTGAGTTGCTATAATTATTACCTTATACAAACATTAAGCTATCATGTACTGAAAACACCATAGGTCTAGCATACTTGAATCTAAAGTTATGTGATGTCTATTTTCTTATGTGTTTTATTGTTTTAACAACTCAATTTTCAAAATTTCCAAGTAAAGTCTGAGTGGATCAGACCATGTCATATAAGAGCTCTTATATTATATCAAATGTATGCCTAATCGTGGCATGCTGCTTGTATATTGTAGTAAAAAATATAGAGTAGTAATATATATGGTAGTAAAACTGCCACCATTGTTGTCAGTGCCACAGATATCAGCTTCATCTCAGGATATCATCATCATCATTATCATTTTCATCTTCATCAATAACAACACTTTTTGCTTTAATCTTAGAAACTTGCAGGAGCTAAAATGTTTCTTTTTTAAGCTGTGTATAATATAAACAGAAAAGATATTATAAATATCTTTGAAGCTGGCAATTAAGAATTACTTATAGTACTACTGTACAGGTTACTAGTATTATCACACTTTATTGTTTCCCTTGAGTCAACCTAGAAAGAAGCACAGGCCTATATCTATGTAATATACTGCTACCATTCAACGTCACCATCTTTCTTGATAGCTTAGTTGATAGAGCACTGGCTAGTAGATACTAAATGGTGTCAGGTTCATATCATGGCCAGGATGCACATTTTCTTCATTGGTGGACTTGAAGGAAAGAATAAATTGCAATCTTTTTCTTTGAATTTGTTTTCAAATTTTCCTTATTATATCGTTATGAATATGACAGACGGCGAATCAGATTCGCTTTTGGTAAATTCATTTTACATGCATTACATTTGAATTCGAGAACAAGGGATCAATGCTATATCTATAGAGGGCAGCATATCGATTTTTTAACGGTTGCCGTCGGTGACCGTACTGTGATGCACCGTCAACTAACCTTGTATGCCGCCCCTTTTGATTACTTATATATGCTGTTATCATCTGGTCTCCGTTAAAAAATGATATGCTGCCTCTATCATGTACAGCATTGATCCCTTGTTCTTTAATTCAAATGTAATGCATTCGTAAAATAAATTTACCAAAAGACGAATCCGGATTCGGCCGTCTGCCGTATTCCTAACGATATGTTCAGGTCAAAATATTAACTAGCTTTCAATTGTTATTTTGTTTCCAATTACTTAGTGCAATTTAATAGATGGAAACATTCCTGGTAAATGTGAAAACAAGAATGCAAATTAATGACCTGATTTCATTTGGCTGTTTTTGGTGGTGTTATTTTTAGTGGGACTATCATTTGATAAGTGAATTTATTATGCTATACTGTTGTTTTTGTATGTATATGGAGGGGTGAGAGATAAGGCCGTATAAAATTAATGTTTTGGTTCTCGTCCAGAGGATTTTCATGAATTGATGAGGGAGGGAGATGTTTTTTTTTTTTTTTTTTTTCAATGTAAAATTAGCATTGTCAGTAGTTTTCGGTCATCTCCAACAGTGCTCGAGGAAACGATGAGGCCCTTTTTTTTTTTTTTTTTTTCAAATGTGAGATTTGAGGGTTTACTCCCTATAGTACCATAAAGACTTGGAAGTGATGCTTTTTCTCTAATAAACTTATTTTTATGTATGAAGATTTCATAAATCATTCCAAAGTCTAAAAAATTGAAAAATCTAAAAAAAAAAAAAAAAATCTGACAAATCCCAGAAATTGAGGAGGAGGGGCGAGAACCAAAATATTAATTTTACACGGCCTAAAGCCGTAACTCGCAATCACCTGCTCCCACAAAATGAGCATACAGTCACCAGGACATTATAGTAGATACAGTTCATGAAAATATCCTAAAGGAAACAACAGAAATTCTGTTTGTTTGTTTGTTTGTTTACCCAGGTTGGTCCGTGAGGGACACATGCTACTATAATCCACGTGAAACCTCGATTATAATGTTTTTTCAAAATAATGGTTTGGTGCCTTTTTACCTTAATATTGCCCTATCAGCTGTAAATGTTTTACTTTTATGCCGTTTATCTAACAGAGATTCTGGTTGGGGCCATTGCAGGAAAACAGCGGGCTTTGAAGGTGTTTGCAATACACTGAAATCGAAAATACACAAACCATTATAAAAAAGTCGCTTCTTACATTTATAAATTCTACCAGTGGATTTTTGCCAGTGTAGGCCTATTTCATGTGTTTAACTGAAATGATTCAACACTTTAAACCATATAATATATTTCTTGTGGTACACCATTACACAGGGATGTAAGTTTTCAGGGATTTTGCTTGGATCTTCCCTGTTCAAACCCCGGCAAAAAAAAATGTTTTCGACATTATTCGCAAAGGGTAAGAAAAGGTTGCCAGATAACTTTTACATGTTGGGTTATATATAAATGTATAAAACATTTTCATAACATTCAAAATTATTTTCACTGCAAAGCATTCTAACATGTGGTTATTTAAGTGCTGACGAAATATTTGGCAAAAAATGTTTGCAAAAAATATTTTACAAATGCCATTTTGACAACATGCATTTTTATAGTGTTGTTGTATTAGTGTGTGTTTTCATACAAAACGTTTTAAAAACGTTTTCATGACTTTAACATAATCCAACATTTAATGTTATTATATTTAAAACGTTTTACCAAAACCCAAATTATAACCCGTTTAAAATGTTTTAAAAACCGTTTTGTGTTTGCTGGGAAAGTATAATTACATATTTTCAGGCAATATTGAAGAATTTTGGGCATTTCTCTTCTTGTCTGGTATACTACTGTTGGAGACATTGACCAAAGAGTAGCATTCAGATAAGTTAACCATCCTTCGAATATATGAATACCTGACTATAATAGTTATTGGTGTTTGCATTTGTTCCCAGAGCTGGGAATTACAGCTGACAGGTCAATTAACTATAAAATGTATTATAACATAATTCAAATTGGAAATAAAAGCTGAAATTGACAATATATCTTTATTAAACTAATAGTTTTGAAGTGGTGGGGTGTGTGTGGTTGTGTGTTAGTGTAAGTGTTAATTGTGTGTGAGAGCTTGGTTATAATCCCACTTCGTTTGCCTCTGAAGATGGAATTATTTTATATTATAAAATTATACAAACGTTTTTAGTTTACACAGGCCTAAAATCTGTATTGAAAATTATACATTTTGTAGAAGTTCTAATAAAAGCTGGTGATAACATGAGTGACAATGTCAATTTGTAATTGTTATTTATGTGTCTTGTAACATTGTGAAATAAAGTCTGCACAAAAAGTAACGCAGCTGTTATAAATACGCCTATAGCTTCAGAACTAATAATTGTTTTCACAATATTTCAACATAGAAGGGTGATTTATTTACACGAATTTTGATTCCCTATTTGGCAAATGTCGTCCAACATTAACAACGCAGTAGTGCTTTTAAAGAAAAATACCCGAAATTAAAAGTTGCAGTTTATAGCGATCAATGGTTTTAATATGCTAGCACGTAAAGCACGTCATTATCTTCGCGCTTTACTTCAAATCAATACAAATAGCTGCAACTTTTAAATTCGGGTATCTTTGTTTCAAAACACTGCTGTATTGTTAATATTAAACAAAACTGGACAAATTGGGTATCAAAATGCGCATAAATAAATTATCCTTCTTTTTATGTTAAAATATTGTGAAAACAATTATTAATTCTGAAGCTATAGGCGTATTTATAACAGCTGCTTTCTAGCCAACATATTTGGCCATTTTAGCCTAAAAACTGCCAGTTTAATTCACTCTACTGTTGCACTACCGTATTGGCCTATTTCACCATTTTAGCTTCAATATGTTAGCAACATTTTTCGTGCGTACCATATTAACTATTACATGTACGACGCTAAAATGTGCAGGATTCACTATATTTCAAGAATCCCCCCATGTCAAAAAGAAATCTACCCCAAGTTTTTAGGGTGCTTTTTGAGCAACGAAACGGCGATCGGTAAAACTTCAGAACAATAAAAAAGTAGATGTTCGGATGTGAATACCAATTGTTTAGTCAGGGATTTACACGAAGGGATAAGCATCCTAGACTGCTGCCCTCATTCGGAATACATTTTGTATGTATCCTAGGTCTAGACAATAGGCGGATTAGCGGCCATTTTGTCTTCGCCATGATTTTATTCACGTGTCCTATACCTTAGTACACAAATATACAATATTAAAATTATATTTTGAATATACAATATATTCTGTAGTAAATCGATCAAATGACGGTGATTGTTCAGGTATTATATGCTTGATAAAATTAAACTGTCTGACCAGCTAGTATTCTCCTCCGCCGTCAGTGTGATTCCAGACACGCCACGTACCGTGTTGCGAAGGTGGAGGAGACTAAAGCTGTATAATTTGACGAACACGCATGCGTTAAAAAATATGTAGCCTAGGTCGAACAATAGCGTGACGTAGTTTCCGGCATTGTTCCTATGCACTTTCACCCTCCTGGTTTAGTTTTGTACGGGAAAGGCCGAGGTTTCGAATCCCGCTGAATGATAGCGTGTGGATGACTGGGTGGGTCACTTGATCATTAAGGGACCGTTCATAAATACTTTGGTGGGGGGGGACTGGGCAAAGTGTGGGGGGACACAAAAAGTTTTGAGTTGCACAAAGGGGGGGACCAAAAAGTTTTGGTTACTAAAGGAAGGGGGTCAAAAAAGTTTTAAACAAAAAAAATACCAAAAGAACAAGAGCATACAAAATTTTTGCGCGCTACGCGCGCATATGTACCAATAAAGCCCTTTTTTACCACGATTATGGCCCAATGAGTGTAAAATACATTTTTGGCGCGCTACGCGCGCTCATTACAGGACAGAGTCATTTGAAAGATCAATTTAACATATTCTTTCATTATAACCAAAATTAATTAGTGGTAGGCCCTATTTGTGCTCCGGGCGCAATAATTATTTCAAGAATGGGGAGCGACACCTATCCTTAGCCCTGGGTGCCACAAGCCCTAGCTACGCTACTGTCAATTTCCCTTTTTTTGTATTACTTTTATTTATTTATTGGTTATAAGAATGAAACAAAAATTAGAATGCATAAATTGAAATCAAACTTCATACAAGTCACAGCGTGTGAAAAACACCTTAAACATTCAGGCCTATAATTGTGACTGAGTTTGCACAAATGGAGTAGCCCCCTCCCCAGACTGTTTTTTAACCTCTTGGAAAGCTGAGACGAATATACCTAAAGTATATTCGTCTCAGTTGGAAAGGGGGGGGGTCAAAAAAGTTTTATATGTCTAAAGAGGGGGGTCAAAAAAGTTTTAGGTTCGCTGGAGGGGGGGCAAAAAAGTTTTGACTCCAAAATGTCCAAGTGCCCAGCCCCCCCACCAAAGTATTTCTGAACGGTCCCTAACATCCAACGAATTAAGACGTGGTTTTCCATCTTTACCACCTCCCGAATAATCGGGGTTGATTTCAATGAGTCGCGTAAAAGGCCACTAATATATGAAACGTTTTAAGGAAAATGTTGAAATGTTGGGTGATATAAAGGGTGTATGAAGAAAATCAAACATATTAATATCATTCAAAAACATTTTTGAAAACTTGCTGCAAAATCTAACATTTTAACATATGAAATGCCTTACACCATTTACTGAGCATGAGAAGCAACTTAGGCAAAATCAACTTTTCACTTTTAAAAACTTGGTAATGCCGCCCTCTAAAGCAGGATAATACAAAGGGCGCCAAAGCAGATGGTTTGTACAGTGGAACCTCTGTAACACAAAATCTATGGGGCCACAGGTTTGAGTTTGTGTTATCATGATTTTGTGTTATTATGTACTTTTAACATACAAACACAATGCCAGGGACTTCAAAATCGCTTTGTGTTATCAGGGTTTTTGTGGCGCCCTCTACGGAGGCGCCACAATATAGGCATGATTTTGAGAAAAGCTTCTAATTTCACTCTTGCGAAATTGACTTCGCAATTGTTTTGCTAAAATTATGCCCAGCTCAGAAATAAAACCACAATTTGCTTGGATTTTATTTTATTGTTGTTTTCTGATATGCACGGGATAAAATGGTGAGCGTATATTCTTTGTTTAAAATACAAAATTAGGATTTATAAAACACCAAATAAATCCTGACCTTTGTATGCGTTCAACCAGTTTACCGTGTGCCTTAGAACCCGATAGACGGTGACATTTGACCATACACTAGGATCCACAACATGCTCATCTATCATGGGAACAGTTCTTAAACTCTAATACATTTGTACATTCATCCTTTGAAAATATGGGTACACAAACTCATACTCTGCAACTTGAGGTCAAATTTTGCACTATGATTATGTAATTGAGGTTATTGGACTATGCCATTGGGATGAGACTCTTGTGGTCCATAGTGATAAGATCAATTAACGAGGCCTCTTAAACTGATGGCTTTTGTTTGCTAATTACCATAGAATCTATATAGGCCTAGCGGTTATTCATTGGATTACGTAAATAACTAAATCCTGTTATCTACCCAGCAATGTTTGCTTATCTTAATAATTGTAACAAACTGTAGTGTACTAAATGGTACAAGACAGAAAAGGCAAACAGACAGAAATTTAGAGTTTTAAATTAGAGAGTTGACAGGAAGTTGTAAGAGTTAAATTGTTATGGATATGATTGGTGTAAGCGCGAAAATGTTGAATGTCAGATCAAAGTCATCCGAGGTGAATTAAGTAATGTCAATCACAAATTGTTACATGTCATTTGAGGTGGACTAAGTTTATATTTGGATCATCTTCTACTCTTCCCTAGAAAAATCATTATAATACCAAATCTACACACCATGGATTTCACCATATCACGTCCAAGTTCACATTGGGCGCCAAATTCCTTTTTTAAAGGAATTTTTATTTGTGTTAACATATTTTGTGTTAGCGAGGTTCCACTGTTAGTTGGATTACTTTAAATGTTTGATGCATGAAATTTTAGTGAATTTTGCAAATGACATAATTTTATAGATTCACACAATTTTTATGCTCACAAATGTTTCTTTTTCCAGTAGACCTTGAACAAGTTTGCGAAAATTGTAGATGCCACAAAACAGTGGTTCTTTTCAGTTCGCGAACAATATTGTGGGCAAAATTATTGTGTTTTACAGTACTAATATTCAGGGATCACAACGATATAGGAATAGACAATGGTGTGCCTCGATCAGACTGATAAGGCAAAGTGAAAGTCAAAAGAGCCAAAGAGAATTGCAGATTTGTGTGAGACTCGTTTAAGGACCAGTGTATGAGGCTAATTTGCTGATTCACTTGTAACCCTCTAAAAGTGTTTATTTTACAAAAGCTTTGTTTTTGGAAATTATAAGTTTTATAAATGATTGTATCAAATGTATATATAATGTATTAATATTTACACACAATATAATGAGTGAGCTTCCTGTCACTTTATGTATATAAGTCTGTTGCAGACACAAATGTAGTGCCACAGTGGGAAAAAACACCAAATTTTATAATTTTTGTAACATTTGTTACCATATGCTTGAACTATTATTATTAATTTTTATAGTTTTTAGGTTCATTTCATAATGAAAATGGTGGAATTTTTTGTGGGGTATTTAATAGTGAAATTCCTTGGGGAGACTTATACAAAATTTTATTTTAGTGAACATGAGTTATATTATATGGAATTCTGTGGACTTTTATGAGTTATGAAAACTCAATATTCATACTTTTGTTTATTTTATGTGACACAATCTGGTCCCCAGTCTGGTCCATGAGGCCAAAGAGGGCATTTTAGAAAATTGAGTTGCTATAATTATTTCCTTACACAAACATTAAGCTATCATGTACTGAAAACACCAAAGGTCTAGCATACTTGATTCTAAAGTTATGAAGTTTTGTGATATCTATTTTCTTATGAATTTTATTGTTTTTTACTCCATATTTTTGAAATGGCGCTATACCAAACCCATGTGTTTATGTGTATGTACTGAGCAGATTAGAATTAGTAATAACTCAATTTTCAAAATTTCCAAGTAATGTCTGAGTGGATCAGACCATGTCATATCACATGTATGCCTAATTGCCATGCTGCTTGTATATTATAGTAAATTATATATTGTAGTGTAACTGCCATAATTGTTATCAGTGCCACAGATATCATCTTCATCTCAGGATATCATCATCATCATTATCATCTTTATCAATAACAACACTTTTTGCTTTCATCTTAGAAACTTGCAGGAGCTAAAATGTTTCTTTTTTAAGCTCTGTATAATATAAACAGAAAAGATATTATAAATATCTTTGAAGCTGGCAATTAAGAGTTACTTATAGTACTACTGTACAGGTTAATAGTATGATCACACTTTATTGTTTCCCTTGTGTTAACCAAGAAAGAAGCATGCGCCTATATCTATGTAATATACTGCTACCGTTCAATGTCACTATCTTTCTTGATAGCTTAGTTGGTAGAACACTGGCTAGTAGATACTAAATGGTGTCAGGTTCAAATCCTGGTCAATGATGCACATTTTCTTCATTGGTGGACTCAGGGAAAGAATAAATTGCAATCTTTATCTTTGAATTTGTTTTCCTTATTATATGTTCACTGTTCAGGTCAAAAAATTAACAGTTAACTAGTTTTCATTATTGTTATTTTGTTTCCAATTACTTACATAAACTTTTTCTTTATAAAATATTAGTGAGTGCAATTTAATAGATGGTAACATTCCTGGTAAGTGTGAAAACAAGGAGGCAAATTAATGACCTGATTTCATTTATTTTGCTGTTTTTGGTGGTGTTATTTTTAGTGGGACTATCATGTGATGAGCAAATTTATTATGCTATACTGTTGTTTTTGTATATCGAGGGTTGAAAGACAAAAAGCCTTAACTCACAATCACCTGCTCCAACAATATGAGCATAAAGTTGCCAGGACACTAGAAGATACAGTCCATTAATCATGAAAAAATCCAAAAGAAAACAAAAGAAATTCAGGACCAAATATTTATTTTTGAAGACCAAAACAAGGAGCAATCCTAACATGTTTGGTATGACGTTAAAGGGTATAAATATGTATTTCAAATCTAGAATATCTCGGAAAGTTATTTTGCCAACTTTATGCTCATTTTGTGAGAGCTGGTCATAGTGAGTTTAGGCTTTCTGGTTCTGAACCATCGATATAATGGTTTGTCAAAATAATGGTTTGGTGCCTTTTTACCTTATTATTGCTGTAAATGTTTTACTTTAATGCCGTCTAGCGGATATTCTGGTTGAGGCCATTGCAGGAAGACCAACATCAGCCTGGAAAATGGTGGGATTTGAACGGGTTTGCAATACACTGAAATTGAAAATACACAAACCATTATAAAAAACGTCGCTTCTTACATTTATAAATTCTACCAGTTGATTTTTTGCCAGTATAGGCCTTTTTCATGTGTTTAACTGAAATGAATCAACACTTTAAACCATATGTGACGAGTCACAACGAAAGGTACTTCTTGTCGGTTGCTACTTGCGTCTCTTTTTCCACATTGCAAGGAGCAAAATCAATCAATATCAGACCATCATAATTGGAGGTCAATTCAAATCATCCCCAAGTCAACGAGGGTTCCGGAATATTCTTCCATTGTTAACGGTTGGCTAATATGTGCACCTATACAAATTACAATGCTTTGTTGTACACCACTTGAGCAGGGTTTATCCAAAGCAAATATCAGAGTTATAATAATCCTATACAATCCTAGCTATCCTATTATCCTATCCAACAATAGGATTATTTAAAAGGTGTATGACAGGCATTACCAAAATGAGCTATATGTAGGAACCGACAAGAGGTACCTTTCGTTGTGACTCGTCACATGTAATATATTTCTTGTGGTCCACCATCATTACACAGGGATGTAAGTTGTCAGGGATTTTGCTTGGATCTTCCCTGTACAAACGCGGCAAACAAAAAACGTTTTCGATTTTATTCGCAAAGGGTCAGAAAAGGTTGCCAGATAACTTTTAAATGTTGGATTATATATAAATGTTATAAAACATTTTCATAACATTAAAAATATTTTCACTGCAAAGCATTCTAACATGATGTTATTTAAGTGCTGACGAAATATTTGCAAAAAATATTTTACAAATGCCATTTTTAAAACGTGCAGTTTTATAGTGTTGTTGTATTAGTGTGTGTTTTCATACAAAACGTTTTAAAAACGTTTTCATGACTTTAACATAACCCAACATTTAATGTTATTATATTTAAAACGTTTTACCAAAACCCAAATTATAACCCGTTTAAAATGTTTTAAAACTGTTTTGTGTTTGCTGGGAAAGTATGATTACATATTTTCAGGCAATATTGAAGCAGTTTGGGGCATTTCTGTCAATGCTTGCGTTCATCCCTGATTGAAGCATATTTTCCAGGAAATCTTGCCTTGTATGCTACTGTTGGAGACACCAAAGAGTAACATTCAGATGAGTTAACCAGCCTTTGAATATATGAATACCTGACTATACATGGTGTATGCATTTGTTCCCAGAGCTGAGGGGTCCATTAACCATAAAATGTGTTATAACATAGTTCCAATTGGAAATAAAAGCTGAAATACACAATATTTCTTTTTTGAACTAATAGTTTTGAAGTGGTGGGGGTGTGGTGATTGGAGGGAAGGGTGTGTGTTAGTGTATGTGTTAATTGTGTGTGAGAGCTTGGTTATAATCCCACTTCTGAAGAATTATTTTATATTATAAAATTATACAAATGTTTTTAGTTTACACAGGCCTAAAATCTGTATTGAAAATTATGCATTTTGTAGAAGTTATAATAAAAGCTGGTGATAACATAAGTAACAATGTCAATTTGTAAAATGTTGTTATTTACGTGTCTTGTAACATTATGAAATAAAGTCTGCACAAACAGTAACGCAGCTGTTATAAATACGCATATAGCTTCAGAACTAATAATTGTTTTCACAATATTTCAAGATAGAGAGAAGGATGATTTATTTACACGAATTTTGATACCCCATTTGGCAAATGTCGTCCAACATTAACAACGCAGAAAAATACCCGAAATTATATGTTGCAGTTTATAGCGATCAATGGTTATTATGCCAGCACTGTAGCACGTAAAGGGGTATTCAGACTTTTTATTGTACGTACAATATTGTATGCAACATATCTACGTTGTTTAATCTATTGCCATTCTATTTCCAGTAATGTTTAAGTTCTAACGAATGTTTGATGACATAAAATCGATAATATATTTCTACTAGATATTACATGTAACATATTATCGATTTTTCGTCATCAAACATTCGTTAGAACTTTTAAGTTCTAACGAATGTTAAAAACATTACTGGAAATAGAATGGCAATAGATTAAATAACGTAGATATGTTGCATACAATATTGTACGTACAATACTCGAGTCTGTGGAGCGCTTAAAGCACGTCATTATCTTCGGGCTTTACTTCAAATCAATACAAATAGCTGCAAGTTTTAAATTCGGGTATCTTTGTTTCAAAACACTACTGTATTGTTAATATTAAACAAAACTGGACAAATTGGGTATCAAAATGCGCGTAAATAAATTATCCTTCTTTTTATGTTAAAATATTGTGAAAACAATTATTAATTCTGAAGCTATAGGCGTATTTATAACAGCTGCGTTACTTTTTGTGCAGACTTTAGTTACTCATGAATCCAGAAAATGCAGCACTAAATTAGTTAGTTCTGTACTGGCAATGGAATTCAAATTTTAATGTTTAATTTTTTTGGAAATAAGGGCCAAAAACATGACCCCGGCTCCATATGTTGATAAGACGGATGGTCCATACAATCATCCCCCTCAATTTTGACGCTGTGGCTTTCTAGCCAACATATTTGGCCATTTTAGCCTAAAAAGTGCCAGTTTTTGCACTCTTCACGTTAAATTTGATCTACTTTTGCACTATAGGCCTATTTCACCATTTTAGAGTCTCAAAATTACCATAAGATATTAAAATCATGAGCATACTCTTAGCCTGTAGTCAAGACTTTGAGTGCTTAGACTTGTGCTTTGAAATTTTCCAGTGTAAGAATAATATTTGCATGGTTTTTTGCCCACGCGCGCTGCCCCTAAAAATCCTAAAAGAACAAAAAAACAAAAATAAAGATCCTCCCCATGCAAATTAAAAGTGGGTAGGATTTTGATATCTTTGAGCAGGGGGGGTCTGCTCAAACACACTCTCGGTCCACTACCATATCACGTCTTCGCCTTTACTTAGAGCTACTTGGGCCTATGCAAAACCGAAAGAGATGACCATGTTACAATATGTTCAACGTCTATCACATAGGGCCTAATTATTAAAAGTTGATCATGTCACTACTTTTTCTTCTGCCTTTCAATTCAGAACGTGTTATTTAAATGTGTGCCAAAAATTGCTTCCCCCTTAGACCTGCCAAAAATGGCTTCCCTGCTCCCCGTTTGGCTTGTCGAAAAACAATTTACCCCCTAGAACTCAGTATGCAACAGACCTTAACGTGCTCATTGACTAGCACACTGCAGCCCGGGACACGCAGATTTTAATAGTCTCAAGCCCTTGATAATTTTATGACACACCCCCCTGTTTTTAGTATACAAAATATCTCCCCAAGTGTAATGACCCCTCCCGATGAAAATTAGCCCTAAACGTAATAGGCCACACGTAATATACAGGGTGCCCCCCCCCCCCATTGTGTTATGCAGTAGGCTTATATCAGATTCAGAATGCAATGACGGTTAGCAAAATATGATAGGCCTAATACCATAACTTTTCTTGCAGTATTGAAACTCAACTTCGGGCTTTTATTTTAAGGTGTTTCACAGAGCAATTTGCGCAAATAAGTTCTTTCATAAAATTGGTAGAATTGATTCCTCTCTTATTATCATATTATGTCTGAAGTTTAATATTCATATAGGCCTAGGCATAGATGTAATTAAATGGACTCCTCCCAGTTTGAAGTTTCATGAACATTGGGAATGAAACTTAAGATTGCTGAAGGGAAGGTAAATTGGGCAAACCTGATATTTTAAGAAATTTACCTTTGACCTTAAGGGATCTAAAATGAGCGTTTATTGCGTTTCGACAGTATTTTTTGTGGGACATGAAAGCACCTCAGACCTATCGAATTGCATTCTGAATACGAAGCATGTCTTTTCTGATTTTTGAAAATCACAATATAATACAAATTTTATGACAAATTATAAAATTGGATATTTTTCAAATTTTTGATATATAACAGTCCTCGAAGTAAATTATATAAATCTAATGATATATTCTTAAAGTGTATGTAGCAGGAGGAAAAGCCGACGGTCAATTGAAAATTTTGACCTTTCATATTGAAGATATGGATTTTTTCCCAAAAATACCTAATTTTTTTGGTGTTTTGGGAAAAAAATCCATATCTTCAATACGAAAGGTCAAAATTTTCAATTGGTCGTCGGCTTTTCATCCCACCTACATACACTTTAAGTATAAATCATCAGATTTATAAAGTTTACTTCAAATACTGTTAAATATCAAAAATATCAATTTTAATGATTTGCCATAAAATGTGTATTAAATTGCGAATTTCAAAAATCAAAATTATTTGATATCAGAATGACATTCTTCGTATTCAAAATGCAATTCGATATGTCTGATGTGCTCCAATGTCCCAAAATAAATACTGTCCAAACGTTCATACCCCAGCCCTTAAGGAGGATTGAGGTCAATTTGCCTGCCAACTTGTCTGTTTTATGAAATATTTTCCTCATTCTGCAGCTGGGGAAAATAACATGGTATGGGCCATGGGTATGGGACTCCGAGGCTCTTGTAGCTTCTTGTCTTTGTCATTGTTGTTTTGTGTTCAAGTCGTTTTGTTCTGTCCTTTTGGTTTATTAAAAAAATGATATCATAAAATCAGCCATTTTTCTTTTGTATGAAAATCATAGACAGTAACACCCCCGGAGGGGCTCACCGTGGTTACGGGGATGTGCCACGGTTTTGGGGTACCCTTTTCAGCAATTTTGGTATATCGATAGGTGGGTTTTCAGTGGAGACCAATGCGCCCAATTGGGTGCATTTGGGTAAAAGTGTCCCTAAAAGCGCCCAATTAGGGCAAATTTGGGTGCTTTTTCGGTGTTTGTGAAAACTTGTAGGCCCCTATTATAGGCCTAATACTGATGGGTGGTAAAAACAGCAAAAAGTAGGTATAGAGAAAGTCAGCATCCGAAAGTCTGCGTGGCACATCCCCGTAAAATTTTTTTCGAAGAACCCCCCCCCGGGGTAACACCATGGCTGTCGAAAAATATATTTCAAAAAAAGTTTTTTACGCTGCTGCTCGTTGACCCTATGCGCTATCCATACATTTAAATCTATTTATACCGTGCATTTAAAGTACTTTCCTGTTTTGCAGTGGGAAATAATTGTTTTCATCAGTCTTTAAATTGATTCAAGTACGGTTAAATAAATAAATGTTATTGGTAGAGTTGAAAAACAAATCTCTAATTAATAGAAGCAAAATATTGATGACACAGTAGGATAAAAACATCAACACTGTGATACATTTGTGTAAATCCGGAGGTCAAAGGTTACTATAAGAAGAAGAGGAGTGTCAATTTTCTGCGAAATGGCCTGTCAATTGATGTGAATTTGCCGTCTTTACAGGGTATTGGAAAGGTAAATATTGATTTACATGCTACCGTATGTAAAATAAGAATTGTCTTATCATGTCTTGATGGAGCAACTACCTGTGTAAGCTGTTTTATACCTTTTGGACGGGTGTTTGGTTTGGCCCAGCACTGGCCACAGCTCATGAGCTAGTACAGGGATCCATACCGTCAGCTGACCTACATACATCGAATGTATGGAGCCGGTATATAAACCATCTCCATACAAACAAGGTAATATAAAAGTTCTCCAGAGAGTCAGTACAAAATGTGTAAACGTAAATACAGTCAGATTGTCATCACTTTTTTCTACATCTTACCGCATTCCTTCCCACACAAATGTTGATTTAAGAGGGTCACACGAGTGTTGGAAAGCCACCTGCACTAGACTCGCTGAGTCTCATGGACGCCGTTCGTCCACTGAGACTCGTTTTTCCCATTTTGTGTGTGAATGTGATTTACACGCTTAAGCCTTTGCGCCGCTGTGGCATTTAAAAAAATTTCTTTGAAATTTGGACGATGCATGTAAAACTGTACTCATATAAGAATCAGAAACTTAACTAGGATTCTTACCAAATTCTTGAAACGCAAATATCATTTGGAATTTCGCTAATAAAGATGATTTAAGAAGCCGCCTCTCTCCCCGTGTCCAGCAAAAATGATCACGAATGAAAAATGACAAATTTCACTGCGCGTGCGCACAAAGGTTTGACCAGAGGGCTGACAATAAATTTCGCTGATCCCTCCTGTTCTTTTCAATGTCAATTTAACACACGATTTCCGCTGTTGTTTTGGTTCCAATAAAATAGCCTAAATCCCAAGGCCCCGATCTCAAAACAATAAACATGGCGGAACAAGCACAACCCGATGACCGTGCGTAAGCAGTTGAAGGACTGGTTGATTAAGTTACGTGAAAATACGTCATTGATCAGCATCAATCTCTGCACAGCCAATTTGCGTCGGTCCTAACGCTCGTCGTTCCTATAGACACATACACTGATACAGTGTGTGCCGAGCCCGGTGCCGAGACTAACCTACCACCTGCCTACGACAAAAACAAATGAGACGAAAACTGAGCAACCATTTTGTCCTGAAAATGCTTCATCGTGACGATCAGAAACGCCAAAAAAATTTTTTTTGCTACGCTGGATATTGTTCTGGAATCAATGTACATGTAAGGATCAAATTTGAAGGTAAATAGGCCAAATATTGCAAGAAAATCTACTCACTAGGCGGCTAGGGACTGCGCAGCGAGTACACGACTATAGGGAAAACCAATAATCTAGACTAACCTGCACTATGGATGTAAAATTTTACGGAGTCTAAATGAGTTAAAAAACGATGAAAATCTCACCATCTCTCAACAAACACCTTCGTAAATTGTTTATTTATGTCAGCATGTTGACTTCCCATCATGCATCATATTGACCTTGGGCTATTCATAACTTCGTGGCGCTTCGTGGCTATTTGTCACGAACTACAATATCATTACACGCAGTAGCGCTATGTCTCATTTATATTCAGTTGCAACATTTTAAACACGACAGGTTGTTTCTATATGAAATAATATAATTTTGTCTACAATACATGTTTATTTTTATTCCTTTTAGTGACTGCACTTATATGATAATGTAGATCTAGTTCTTAGTCGTATTGATATTATGGGTTCTTACGCTCATTTGTGGGTTAGCCTCTTTCGCGTCGTTTAATTCGTTTATATTGGCTACCCGGACTTGGCTAGCGGGATTTCTGAACTGTTAATAACGACATGACTCAAGAATAAAAGTTCACAGGTCATTGTAGTTCCGGCGTAAAAATCATGTGCGAATAATGTAAACATGGCTTCTTGAGCTAGTTAATCTGTGTTTGTCGGGAATTCTTTTCATTTTTTCTCCCGTTTACTTAACGCATACGTACTACCAAATGATTAAGACTGCTCCCTAATATGTTGTGACAACATTAAAGCAAAACGAATGAGTGTAAGTATTGTCTGAATACAAAATACACGTAACCCATGCACCACGCAATTGAATAGCAGCCCGATACTGCACAGGTTCGCTAGATCGCTGGTTACCAGTTGCTCTCATTTATAGGCCTATGTAATCGGTAATCGCGGAACCTAAAAAATGTGGCGCACATATCATGATCGGGAATTGATGCAAATTTTACGGTAAAAGCAGTCATACCTAGAACCCGGTGGGGTCACTCAACTTGCAATACTGACCGCACGATCGTTACCAAAATCAAGGAAAAGGGGTCATTTTTAGGGCATGTCCAAGGACAAAATTGTCCGTGAAATTGGAAAAATAGGGGTGTTTTATTGCACAAATGTTATAAAAAAAAAAAAAAGGGGTTCTTATTATTTTCTCCTGATCCCGTGGCCAGATAAAAAAATCACAGGAATAAATTTGGTTTCCTACTTTGTACTCATCCCGTCATGCCCGTGATCAATATTGTTCTCAGTTCTGATTTATATGCAAGGGGTACTACTTGAATTCTGTGATGCCCTTGTTAATTACTAAAAAAAAAAATCATAGGCCTAAAAATCCCTTCCTTGAAATGTTGAAATAGGGTCAAAATTGCAAATGTGTCCTCGGAATCTAAAAAATAGGGGTGTTTCAGAGTACCATTTTGTCCTTGTTTTGGAGTAAAAAAGGGGTAAAATTTCATGATTTGTCCTTGAAATTGACTGCGAAAGGGGGTAATTTGTACTTGTGGTAACGGTCCTATGCGTCCCCCCTGCCAGGGAGTGACCCCACCGGGACCTAGAAAGGATAAATTTTCAAATTGAGAAAATATTCTAGGTACGGTATGACTTGTTGTACTAGGCCACAGCACAGTCTGGCATGCCTGCCTGGCTAGCTACTCATTGACATTGGTAAGTTCTACACATGTACAGTATCTAGACTATACAATGATTTTTATTTTTGGGTGGATCATCGTATAGACAAATGACGTAGAAAATACATGTCACCAAATGCACCATTCAGAATCCCTTCTCGCCCCCATACACTACATTAGCACATGCAGATGTACGGTAGTGTATGAACGGTGTCTTGTGGTTCGGAAACAGTGCCGTACTATTACGCTGACTTTCGTATTCGCCGAGGAGGACAATTTCGACCTCCTGGTTTGTTTACAAACAGAGAGGTAGATAAAAGACCGTTCCGCTTGTCCAAACACTCAAGTATGAGAAGGATGGTCCACAATAGCGTGATTCACGTAACATGAATAGGGATTAAAAAGCTGTCACGTAGAACAACGTGCTTCTATTGTCCAATTTGCCATCAAGATTTCATATGGAAACAGTTCAGACCCAGTACAGGATCATGTCAGAAATTATAATTTTGTTCTGGGTCTGATTATTCGGACTAGTTCGGAAAGTCACGTAAAGCTGGTGGTCCCGTGTACAGGAAGAGTCAAATCCTGTGCATGTTAAGTGTCAGAGCTATTCGGAAAGAGAAGGGGGAGCATCCCCGGTTCTGATATCTGTATATTCACTTCCTCTAAGTTCCAGAGGACTTCCAGTTTAGCTCAAAATGAGCTGCTATACTATAGGAAGTATAAGAAAGGAAAGGAAAGCAGACCATAGGGTTAGATCCCCCCCAATATTTTGTCAGGGGGAAAATGGGGGGATGGTCCATACAATCATCCCCCAATTCAATCACTGCCAATTAGGGGATATCATTTTCTTCGGCAGGGGGGTCATGAATATGTCGGTGACCGGAGTAAATTTTTTTATGACCCCCGGCACGCGGGAAAACTTTACGACCCCCCTATCTTGGTTCGCCCTTCCGCCTGTACACAGACTCCAGACAAATTATTCATTGCAGGAACAAAGGCGAGGAGCGCACCAAAACTTTACAGCGAAGAAAGTTTGCGGAGCGCGTTAACATTTGTTCGCATGTGTAAAGAAGGCGCGCGGAGCATGCACAAATTTTGTATTATTTATAACGAAAGATTGTGCGCACATTTTGATTGTTAAATTAAAAGAATGCGTGCGGAGCGCGCGAAAATTTTGAGTCACCAGCACTTAATAATTCTATAACCCCCACTATTTTGGATTTTGGGTGTTAAAAATTATACCCCCCTATATTTGGTCTAAAAATTCTATGACCTCCCCCAGAATATTCATGCCCCCCTTCTGAAGAAAATGACAGCCCCTTAGGTATGTGCAGGCCTGTACACCCCCCCAAATTTGGAAAAGTATACAAAAAATCAGCATCCCCGCCCCCAAATGAAATCCTGCATACGGGCCTGGGTATGTGATCATTTCTTACCTACGTAATATTCAGCCTCTCTCAGCATAGGGGAATCGTGCACCCGTCGCCATTTTGGAAATTCATTTAATACAGGTAGTAAATTTTACGGCGATGTTTTTGAAACAATTTGGGGGAATTAGATCGAGTTAGAAACAGTTTCTAACAGAATAGTTAACTGCAGATCCATTGGATAATGCTTTTTCAATGGGAAATGAACTTTGCTGCTTGGATGATGTCACAATGAGGTTAGCATTAATATTCTGTATTGAAAAGTGTGTTCCGACGGATCTGCACTCGACCAGCCTCTAAGTTTACAAGGTCAAGTCAAAAGGTTAAACTTCATCATAACCCGAAAGAGGTCAGATGACTCGCACATGTTCACGGCAAATTTTGGCGACTTTCTAGTGGTTTTGAAAATTGCCATTTCGATCCAATTTTTTTTTTGGAAATTACTCTCCAAATATTTAAATATCGGAGTTGAGCAGTGAGATAAATTGAGCATGTGGTGAATAAAGGTAGTTTTTTGTACATAAAAATGTTTGGTTTGATGAGATTGGATGGATGCCTTGCGCAAAAAGTGACTGAAATGGCATTGATGCAGCTTGTTGAACACTGAACAGTGCGTCCAGCACAATGTTGTAGGTCTCGAGACCAGGTCTCGGTCTCGAGACCATCTCGAGACCTTTTTTGTAGTGTCTCGGTCTCGGATATCAAGGTCTCGGTCTCGGAACTCAAAAGATCTCGGTCTCGGACCTCAAAAGTCTTGGTCTCGAACGTTTTTTTGTTCGAGACCTGTCGAGACCTGAAGAAAAAGATATGATTTTCTGTTGTTCATTATTTATTCCTTACCCTAAATTTCAATGAATGTTGAAGAAATTGTTAAGAGTAAAGATATAAAAATCATTTTATAAAGTTATAAAAAGTATAAATGAATCATAAGTGAGCTTGTTCGGATGTGAGCTTCCAAATTCAGGTCATGATTAAACATACATGTAGGTGGGCAGGTGGTGGAAGCGAGGATCCCAGTTAACTTTTGCAAGGGGAACATTCTCCACAAAAGCAAAATAGATGAACAAATAGAAATAGTTGCCCTGTGCAGTGTGCATCTTCTTTTCAGCACAAAAACAAGTGTGTTTTGTGCCCAAATATGGTAAAATCGCTCAATTTTGTGCGCTTCGCGCACTGGTGTTTCTGACCCTGCACACACTGGCCTAATTTTGCCTCCACTATTGCCAACATTTTTGAAATTTTCCCAAAATTTGGAAAAAAAATTAAGACAAAAAGTGTTAACTGCAGGTCCAAAAAACAGTTGGTACAATTATGAGTTCCCTTCAAATTCTCAGCGCACACCCCTACCCAAACCAAACTTGAGTATCCCAGGGGATTAAACCAAGGTCTCGGTCTCGGTCTTGGTCTCGGAACTTAGTGGTTCCAATACAATTTTTTGCGTCTGGACGCAAGAATTTGCATCCAGTGGGAGCCTTGACCCATGCATTATAGAAAAGTTATAAATTTATTTTGTTTTGTTTTCCCCTTTTAGGAAAATGAATGCAATGCCATTAGTTGTAGCCAGCTGTCCCCATCATTGATGAAAGCCAGCTCAACTTGGCTACTGAAGAGCTCTCTGCCGACATGAGCCAACCCCTTGAAACCTGCACAGCTTTCAGTTGCATCGCATGCCGTGTGAGCTGCTGCTGCAACCAAATAATTCTGCCTTAATGCCCAAAGGGAAAAAGACAACTAAAAGATCCAGAGGTGAGTGAGTCTACTCAACTGTTTTTCTTGTTTCACTATAAGTATAATATGTGACACGATCTAATCTATGGGGGCCAAAGGTGCCAAATTTGAAACTGAGATAAAGGCAAAAATATATTGTAAAAATACATAAGAAAATAGACATCAAAAACCTTCATAACTTTAGAACCAAGTATGCTAGGCCTTTGGTGTTTTCAGTTAATGATAGCCTATGTAAGTATAATGTAATAATTACAGTAACTCAATTTTCAAAAATACCTCATTTGGCCCCCATGGACCAGATTGTGTCATATAAAAGAAACATGATTGAAAAATTGATGTTAGGCCTATATTCTCAGTCATCTGGAAGATGTTGTTTTATTTGTAACAATCATGTTTAAAATATGACCTGTTAAAAAGAAGAAATCAAACTCATGGAAGCACCACAACAAACCTTGTTAACTCAAACTTTTGGTCTTATTCCATATTAATCATGACTATTGAAATTGATATCAATGAACTTTAAAGTTTAAAAAACCAAAATTAGTTTTTGAAGTGATTATCAACCTATTGATCCATCTTCCTCTCCTCCTTCTCCCTCCATCATTCCTCCTGCTCCTCCCTTCATCCATAACAAAGACCAAATGATCTAGTTATAGTACTGCCTGCACTTTCTTGGAAAAGAAGGTGCAAGTTTGTGGCTGACTTTCAAGTTTCAACATCCCATAATCATATGTCATTAAAATTTTCTTCTAACACATTTTTAAAGTTGATTTTGGAAAGACTTATTTGCTTTTGCTTTGTTCGGAGAAGGAAAACTTACTGACAATGTAGTGATCAACTTCCAAGTTAGATACTAAAAACTAAAAGCATCAAATTAAGTGAAGTCTCATATTTGGAAACTTTAATTTTTGTTCATTGTAAATAGCTTCTTCAGAGTCAGATGCTCAGGAGAGCATTGGGATCGGCAAGATATCTCCTAACAAGAAATCACCAGGGAAAGGAAAGAAACGTAGGAAAAGTACAGCAGCTAAAGAGGTAAGAACAATTAATGGATAACTATATAGGTTAAGAAGAGTTATAAAAGTTACAGCTTAATTGTTGAATTCAGAGTGTACCCTGTGTTCTTGTTTGTATTAAATTAGAATGAGGGATTCTGGCGGTCGGCATGACGTCACTTACGATAGATCGCTTCTTCCTATTGGCTGCTTTTGCCAATATTTGGCTGTTCCATCTCGGACACGAACAAATGCGTACATTTTATATGTACATAGCTGCATGCATGTTAATTGTTCATTGGCGTAGGATACACATACACAAAGTCATTATAAATTTATAATGCTTATTTCTATACCATGTCACACCACGTAGTCATAAGACGTCGATAGCCTGCATTTGCCTTGACATGCTACAATCAATTATTGAAACATGAGCAAGTGAGGGCATAAAAGTCAAATTTACTTTTGTTTTTGAAGTTGACTACCATTAATTTAAAATAATTTATGCTAATCCTTAGTCACAACTTGAAAATTGACTTCTCTTTGTGAATGGGGTTTTTGTCTAGCTTAATTTTCACATCCTCTACATTCAAATGTAGGTATATAAACGCATCCCAAAAAGAAAGTATCCAGTTTCGATGCAGAATTGATGACGCAGTGATCTTTTAAATGCAATCACCCCGATTTTAAAAGTTGCAATAATCCCTATTGATATGGTTTTCCTGCTTCTCAAGATTCTTCATAAATGTACACAATAACAGAGATGGTCTAAGACTGTTTGACTTCACTTCATGTGTTTTATTCAATACAGATACTCTTTTACTCCTTCTTCAATGTTTTACCCTTCACACTTCACAGTATCTGGTTTGTCCTCCTGCTGCAGCAGTGACTGCCAGATATCTGTGGCGCATGCTCTTGATCTATCGCTACCCATATTGAGTAGCAGGGCCAAATCAATAGGAATTTACTGCAACTTTTAAAATTGAGGTGATTTTATTCAAAAAGTCATTGTGTCATCAATTCTGCATCGATTTGGACAAATGAGATATCAAACTGGGGGGAATAAATTCATCTGTAACATACTTATGATAGGTCTTGATTTAAGACCCCATCTTTGATTTATGGACCAAAATCAAACTGGATACTTTCTTTTTGGGATGCGTTTAGACATTCTATTAGTGACTTTGTAAGCAACTGTGAAGTTTACTTTTCTAATATTTTGATCTTTCAGACTGAAAGCACCCAAGATATCCGACCTCCTGAACCACCTCAAGCAGATAACATCTTTGCCGCTAATCCCTTTGAGGACAATCCAGCGTCTCAAAATCTTTCCCGATTATCTCGTCACATGAATAGAAGAATGAGTGGACAGTTTCCCAACATGAACATGAATAGCAACTTTGGACCTCGCGGTATGATGCCACCACCCTCACGGTTTCCAATGGGACATATGGGTCCAAGCAACGGTCCAATGAACTCCATGATGATGCGACATCCATGTTTTCCATGCGGGGTATGTCGTGGCGAGGTACATGTTAGTGAAGATGCAATCACATGTGAGAGTAGTTGTAATCAGTGGTACCATCGTATGTGTACTGGGTTAACAGAAGCGGCGTACACTTTGCTTACTACAGAACACTCGGCACAATGGGTATGCGACAAATGTGTCCGTTCCAAGCAGGTTCCATTGATGAGATTAAAACCGCAACAGGTCACATGAACGGTACACAATTTATATATTGATATTTTGGGTTTCCACTTTATTTCACACTGTTTGAGATAGTGTACATTTTTACCATAGGTTCTGTTTGTTTATAAATGGAGTGGGAGACATACCTCAAACCTATAGTACGAATTCCAATTGAATGAACGCAGCTTTCAATAGCGTGACGATTTTTTGCGTAGACAGCGCGATGTATGCCAGCGTGTGTGACTGTGCGTGAGTAACACTGAAGTGAATCTAACCATGGTAACGCACTCGTGATTGGTTAGCATTGTATCCAAGGTCGTGCGTTCGCGTTGTAGTTTGATACACGATATACGATCGCGGTTGGATCGAGTACAGCTGTTGAAAGCTGCGTTCATTCAATTGGAATTCCTACTATAGCTTTACTGACTCTTGAGCCCATTTTTGATGGATGGTCGCATTTGCAATTTTAGGGCATATATTTGGTAATTTCACTCAAGATTATGAAGTATTGTAAATTGGCAAGTCAAGCAACTTTTGACACCCAAATAACCAACATTTTGAAATACCCCAAAAGTACCTAAAACCATCTATATACCAGTTGATTTTAGTAAATATAGCAAACAAATTCTCAATTTGATTAATTGGGTGGAATAAATTGGATATAGACTTTCCTTTCTCGTATGATGGCTGATCAATGATGTCAGCATTAAAGAGGAAGCCCCGTCAGAGCAGTTCTTCTGTGGTGAACCAAACCTGCCTGGTTATCAAATTAAGCAGTGACAAAGTTATCTCTGAATTTGACAGGTGCTAATTGATGTTTTAATGTTATTGCATCAATTGGTACCCGTCAAATTCAGAGATAACTTTGTCACTGATTATAAATTTGATAACCAGGCAGGTTTGCTTCACCCCAGAAGAACTGCTCTGATGGGGCTTCCTCTTGAAATACTTTCTTAATGACAATTAAGGGACTAGAGAAAGGAAGATATAACTAAGCAAAAGGAGAGTATGATTATTCCCTAGCACCTGTTATGCAAGGTTTAGGGAAATTATCTGAGCCAGTGCTAGTAATCATGAATTGAATCTAAACCACAGCATTGACAAAACTGCATATAATACTTTTTAAAGAAAAATAATGAGTGGTGGTGCTTATATCCGTTATTTCTTTACTGGTGGCTATTGCCGAAATATTGATTCAATCATAGTATTGAGTCATTGGTTGAGTGGTATATTTATAGGGTGTATATCATGTTTTTAATTTTGTACAGAGATTTGAATTGAGTACTGGTGTGGAAAACCAATATGGTTTGAATCAAAGTTGGTGAGCTACAGTATTTTGCAAAGATTCTTCACAATACCCGATTTGGTGCTGTTTACAGCGTAAACAGGAAAGTGAGGTTCTGATTGGCTAATTGTGAATCACATCATCATCTCATTTGCTGAACAAGCTGTGCAGCACATCTGTGCGGCTGACGCAGACCTGACTAGTTCTTTTTACATGGATGATCACCACAAGCAGTCAGCAAGTGCAAAAGATCTTTGCAAAATAGTGTAACTACATGTACCTACAAATTATATTTTGACATGTGGGCAGCTCTCCTTCTTTAATCAGGGTTTAGTGATGAATATGGTGGGTGATGTCAGAGGTAAATTCTGCCTTCCCAAGTTAAAATGTAGTATTTCCAAATAAATAATATCACAGATACTGCCTTATAGATTGGGAGCAAACAGATTCAAAATGTTGGTGATGAAAGTCCTACTCACGGGACTAACTGATCAAAATGCTCAGGACATGTAAACTGAAAACAACCAATTAAAGGGACATTTTGTGATTTTAAAGTCCTCTTTTTAAGATGGTTAAAGCTTATTTCAAAAATGGTATAAAAATCTCTTTTTGGAGTAAGTTGGGAGATGAGGCTGTAGATCACAAAGTGCCCCTTTAATGAATTGTGTGAGCAATCAAAGTAAATGAAAGAGTAAGCTGGGCATTTTATCTATTTCATTATATTAAACTGATAAAATCTCAGGACCTGTATTAATTGCAATGGAAAACATATGTGATCTATTCTCAGAAAAGCAGGAACATGTACTCACAGGTTGAACTTGAATAGTAAGAAATTGTTCAAGGTTGAACAATCTCAGAATTTTGAGTGTCAGTTTTAAATGCAATATTGTATACTCTTTGTTGCATTAAATACAAACACCAATAGGCCTACATTTCTGGAGATAATTAAAAGTGACTGCAACTTGCATACATTTTCAACTTAAAAGCATGAGTTTAGTATGAATATAATTGAAACATTTTACCCTGTTCCTGGTTTTAAAAGAGTAGGTCACATTCAACTGTAACATTCAAAAACTTGAAACCAAATCTGACCAATAAATGGCTGAGTTTAGTTAGCTAGCAGATGTAGCATCTCAAATAAACTGTGTGTGAGCGAGTGTGTGACCGTAGCCATTTCCTCAAGGTTGGATGAAATTAATTCCCATTGATAAAGAATCTTTGAAATAAAAAAATACTTTTGTTGTAAATTCCTAGCATAAAAATACTCCCAACTTTCCAATATTCCAGGAAGTTATTGTACTGGTGATGTTCTCCTGTCCATGTCAAATGTATTGCAATTGAAACGCATGTGGAGATGAGAATGCGCATCTTCTAGGAATAGTGCATGTTGGGATATGGGAAAAGGACATCTGATGTAAACAAATAATACTATGTCAACTTTTTGAAATATTTGCCAATTTGATAAACCTTGTAAACTTCATATTATTTTGTAATTGAATATTTATATTTTGGTGCAAACAAAATACCCTGTTACAATTTCGAATGGTGTAATGTAGTAAATAAAACACAATATCCTTGCATTCAAATTGAAAACTGAAATAATGTACATTTACAATGTACGTATATTGTACAGCATTACCTGTGAAATTCTCCCCATTGTGTATTTTAGTTATTTTATTATTTATCTCAATATTTTGACCATTTCAATTCAAGCCTCTTTCAGCAAACAAAATGTATATTTTTGGTGATTATAACTACACAAGTAATATTATATAGTATAACTTAGCCCAGGTGTGTAGTATGGTTATGTATATATTGAAGCTGGTTTGGGCAAAGGATGTAATATTTTGTGAGAAACATCTGTCTTTAAATCTGTCACTAATTGTATGTACTCAAATGGTGTTCTACATGTAATTATGTGTAGACCTGTATAGTATTTAGATATTGGTATTTAATCTCTAGGTGCAGGGTTGGGTTTTTTTTAATTAAGATCAACTACAATGTATATAATGCATACAACATTTCTAAAACTGGGGGCTGAGTGGGGCACTAACTTTGTAAAGAAATATTAATCATAAAAAGAAACATAAAAGGTGCTCATGCTCAGAAGCAAATATATGTAGGTTTCACCTTAGAGCAAGAAATTGAACTCTGGTGTTTTTAGTAGCCTGCACATAATAACAATCACTTTATTTTTAGTATTGCATGGGTTGACTAATATTTATTAGGAAAAAACAATGTTCCTTTCAGAAAAGTTTGGGAACTGCTTAGTTTAGAGGTACGTGGCTGACTTTTCATGTTATGTTTTCTATCTTACATTGAGGCCTACATGTACCATTAAAACAATGTTTTAGTTCTATTGCTCCAGCGCCAGCGGTTTTGATATGTAGAAGCAATAACATATTTAACAATGCCGCAGGATACACTTCTGGTGTGGTTACCACAATTCACCATGTTTTTGTTCACTTCATCTAATTGAAACATCTTGGGCATTAATTTTACTGGGGTAATGAGAAAAGTTTGCAATTTCTTCAAATAACAAAATCGCACTTTTCAGAAGAAAAATGGAGGATGAGGCTTAGCGGCTGTAGATCAAATCACATCCTTTACAAACTATTTTAAGACTTAAATTCTTGGAGCATGTATGTTATAACTTCATACAGTAAAAAATAGCAAGTTTATAATAAAAGGTAGGTGGATATTTTGGTGAATTTGCAAACATAATGCATTCTCATCCACATTGAGTGTCTGACATGCTTTAACAAATCAAACCAGGTGCTGTTGGCTTCTAGTTAACAATATCATCAGCTTGTTAGCTAATAAAAGTTCTTTGCCAAGACCAAAGGAAAAACTTAAGTTTTTCTGCTTACAGTTTCACCAGAAACCTTCTGGCTTTCTCAAAGCGATTGATGTTGTTATTGATACGGCCGGGATTCCCGCTCCAAGCAGATGGTCCAAGCTTTGGTCTTGGCAAAGAACTTTTATTGGCTGCATCTTCAGTCTCATCAGCTTGTGCTTAGTATTGAAATACATTGTAAAGGTGCTTGGTACTATAATGATGTCTTCCACTTCAGACTTTTGCCAATGTAGAAAGCAGTCAATATATGCTGATGTGCCATATTGGGAAGGAAGGTAGGGAAAATAACTTATGTCTGTATGCGCAAAACAAGTTAGACCAGGTCTAATGTTACATCTTGTCTATGGAGCTTAGACAAGTAAGGAGTGGTCCTTTTACTCTTTTCTTTTCCTCCTTTAGTCCTAGCAGTGTCCAAAAGTTTAACTGCAGCCATATAATATTAAGCTACGTGTATTTTGCCATGTGTTTTGACAATAACATAGAATAAGGTATGTAAATATCAAAAATTTCCTTCTCCATAGGACTAATCTCCATATAAGATCAGGTCAAAAATTGGACCTGGTCTAACTTGTTTTGTACAAAAAGGGTCTATTTATAGCAAGAATTTTTAACATGTGTAAAAGGTTATAATTGGTCACATAATAGTATATAATTAACCCTAATACTTTCTTGTAATAACATGGGTGCTTAAGAGGGCAGTGTTGACATTGAAAATAAATTGTCAACATATGAAAACATCTTTTTCATAATGTTATAAAAGGTTATTTTCACATCCAATTATCCTGGTACTTACTCAGAAATATTTCAATTCCTATCGGGAATCTTGATCACTCTGTTGTGGTGTTTCGAGATGAAACGACAACACTGTTTGGTCTTGATGACATTTCCAAACTTCCTGGTTGCCGTTTATTGATGAGTTGATCGTAGATCTTGTCTAGTTTGTAAGCCCCCTCATCTTTGTTCATGGTGTTGTGTCCCCTACTTCTTATCCAGATTTCCTCCTTCAGCCAGCGCGCTGAAATTATTTTTCTTATGGTTAAAATACACTGCAGCGTGTTGTTTAATCTGCTTCTTGGTCAGTGATCTGAGCCCCCTTCCACCCAGGCAATCTGGATAAGAAGTAGAAGGCAGAACACCATGAACATGGTTCAAAGTCTTTGTGGCATTGTCCTCATGTTCATGCAAATTTGAAAGCAAATTCTGACCAGTGATGATTGTTCATAATTCAGATGCAGAACTTGTAAGGGCTCATATTGAAATACCCTACCACGTTTTCACACAGAAAGAAGGCAGGATTCCCCTCGCTAAACGCGCGCCTCAGGAAAGCTCGGTCATAAAACGGAAACGGATGGATTATATGCATCAGTGATACACCCTGCCCAGGATTTTAACAAATGAAGGCTAGCACAGGAAAGCTGCAGGATAGCGCACATCTTCCTGTGTAAGGGAATTTCAATATGTGCCCTAATAAATATTGGTGTAATAATAGGAAATGAACCTCTAGCTAATAATTTTCTAATTGTGTTAGGGGTAACTACACTGTAGTCAGTTTCTCAGTATGTTTGTCTAAACTGTACATGGTAGATTATGTAGATTGTATACAGATCAAATAGCAAGATAATTAATTGGATCCAGTAGTTGCACTTGTGTATGTTTCAGCAAGCACTGTTTCCTTTTTCAACACTAGATAAGAAGTGATTGCTATTGACAATTGACACTAGGTTTTCCAGTGCTGAACTTGTATTCCTCTGGGGATTTCCTTGATCCTTGTTGCAGGAATGCATCAAAAATGTGAGAAAGATGATATGTGACGTGTCATGTCAAAAGGAGACACTTTTGGGCAGTATCGTAAATGGAGAAATAGCCACAAATCTGCCCGGGGGTGATTTTTTCACAATTTGGGTTTGTTGCAAATTTGTGATGGTATTAATGTTAAAAATATTGTCTGATAGTTTCAGACCGGAATATAACTGGCATCTTGTATTTTTTGAGACATTTTCCAAGGTAATTCCTATTCTCAACATTATCAATAATATTTTGAAAGGCCGACATCTCAATTTCCAATTTTATAATACCATAACTTACGAACTCAATATTTTTGCTTTTGGAATGTCCGATTTCATTGGGGAAAACGGCGTTGTGGAGCAAAATATCTCTATATTTAAGATATGCAAAAATCTCAAAATTGATAACCTGCCCAAAAGTGTCTCCTTTTGACATGACACGTCACATATTGTCCTATGTCCACTCTGGCACCATCAGTGATACAAATACACATTTGTAATTATTGTATGTATATTGTATAGTGGGACATTTTCGCAGCGGTTTAATTTTTGTGCTTTTAGCGGTCGAACAGGCAGCCGTGACTTTTTAACCCCACAATATTTATTACACATAGTGAAGTGAATACATTTGGAAATGAGAATTAAACACCCACTAAACTGTCCAGAATTAATAAAATTGTGAAAAATTACCCCAGCAAAAATACCCCTATACAGTACATGTATATTGCGCCAATAAAATATCCTTACACTTGGAAAAATAATCACAATTCCCAAACTGAACAATATTGGGGAAAATTTGTTTTTTTAATAGATGCACTAGCTAATCATGCACATTATGACACCACATTGAAGCCAATGTGACTTCAAGAAGCAAAGTTACAAGCATTTGATTAGGCGAAGGTCCAGTTTTGAAAGTGACAAACGGGCCTATTCAAAACTCCACAGACTAGACATCTGGTTTGAGAGTGTTGAATGGCTAATTTATGCGTTTGACTTTAACTTAGAACAAAAGGAACAAAAGAAAATTGAAACAAAAGAACTGACAAATAAAATGAAAGTTAATGAAAAGTACAGAGAAGTAAAAATTGAAATAAATAACTTTAAATAACGCTTCATTGAAGAAACTGTGTTGCCTCTTTGTTTCGCTTGTTGGAATATTTTTGCGCCTTGTATAGGCCAGTTTGTCACTTTTAAAACTGGACCTTCGTCTATTCAATTGCTTGTAACTTTACTTTTTGAGGTCACATTGGATTCAATGTGGTGTCATAATGTGCAGGATTAGATAGTGCATCTATTTAGAAAACAAATTTAACCCAATATTGTCCAGTTTTCAAATTGTGATTATTTTTCCAAGTGTAAGGATACTTTATTGGTGCAGTATACTAAGCTCATGAATGAAGATATATGTCTGTAGCTGTGTTAGGTGTTTATTGAACAGTTATTTGTGCCATATAAAGTATTTTGAATACAACGTCAAATTTAATTTACAATTTGTAATTTTTATATGATATGAACTACATGTATAAATGTCTTGTGGTATGATGAATGCAGTTACTAAAATGAAATTGTTTTTTTTTTTAAATTTAATTCATCTGTAAATTTATGTGTACAGTGATGTTTTACATGGTGTCACAGGGCAGGAAAACCTATGTGCAAAATTAAGTGTGGTATCACACTACATTGTATCTACCTAAATGTTATTATGCGTGCTAGACATTAATACGATTTTTGGCTTCAGCAAAGTCTCTTTTATAAAATCCATGCCTCAGTTTCAATAAATTTGAATTCATCGTGAACATAAGGGTGATAGGACATTTTGTCAGTCGACTGTAATTTGCACATAGGTTTTGAATCTGGGGCCAACTTTTTCTGGGTTTTTTTTCTGCTGTTTTTTTCTGCCCAGCGATGAAGGGCTGATAAAGCACAACTTCAGATATTATTTTTGTAGATAACTATACCCTTTATGAAAGTTCTTTCCCATTTTTTTTTTTGTTGCTAATTGGCTCAAGCCATTGGCACCTCATTTGCTGAACAGGTTGTATAGCTTTGTGTAACGCCGATATCCTGGTTCTTTTCATGTGACATACATGGTGCTTGTATACATCAGTAAGTGGTTTTGCCAAGAATTGTTACACTAAAGGTATTTTAAATCATTCTTGACCAAGGTGGAATACTCAGCACGCTTGTAGCTCCGCGATAAACACACAGGAGTATAACACAGTTTAGAAGATTGCATGCACGCCCCTTACACTGAGTACACGCTTAGTACACTACATGAACGCATCAGGTACGTTCCACCTTACATGTAGGCAAGAATTATTTAAGATACCTATAGTTAGGCCTTGCCGTTTCAAAATGTATTTGAGAAAAACAATTGTCACTGCCAACTTGGGATTTAACAGTTTGCCAAAACGTAAACAGATTATATTTTGTATACAAATTATCTTAAAAAATAATTGTTTTATTTGTAAAAGAAAATTGGGACGACCAATAATTGGTCTAATAATTACTACAAACATTAGAAATGATATTATCCAACATAAAAACAACACAAAAAGAAAGGCCACACTTGTTTGAGTGATCAAAATTATTTAAACATGATTAAAAACATTGGACTGAAGTTGATATGAACAGGCTAATGCTGGGTTCATACTGTCATGCCACATTGCCAATGATTTTTACATCACAGTACAATCAGGCCAGCATTGCTAAGGGCAAGCAGCGGGAAACCAATATATCGATTCACTCCACTGCTATGCCCAAAAGGGGCAAATCGCTTGGAATTGGTTTCGAAGTCTACTCAGGAGCGTTGTTGCTCTGACATATGGCACATACGTATGGCAATTAAGTTACATTATAGTCCAAGTAGGTAATGGTGCCTCCAACGGACGAGGTACAAAACACACCAAGGATCAAAGGATGATACAAGAGGATACCTAGAATATATAAAAACAGAAAGATTCGAGCCAGGTATACCAACTTGGTGTGGGAACAAAGACAAAGACAAGATAAAAACTAATAAAAACTAATGCAGTATGTAATATGTACTGCATTAGTTTTTATCTTGTCTTTGTCTTTGTTCCCCACACCAAGTTGGTATACCTGGCTCGAATCTTTCTCTTACATTAGTCCCCCATTCAATAACCATGAATTACACATACAAAAATATTGTTATGAGAATGTCATCTTCTCAAGCCAATTTATTACTCAAACACAAATATCTGGTGACTTGATCCTTGTTTTGTTGGAGCAGGCCACATACCTGTTTGTGTACTGCATATACACAGGAAATGAGAGTTCTGATTACCTTCTGATGAGTATTTATGCTGGAAATAGAAAGTATGTGTGCAATATCACACATAAATAAGGTACATACTATTTAGTTTGTAAGTGATGTCAATGTGGTTTCAGATTATAAAGACAAATTGCAGAGTGTGTTGACTTAAATTGTGCACATTTCATAGTACTGGATCCTATCGCAATTCTTGTATTTCTAATATGTGGCTGGAATTTTTTTTAAATTAAAATTAGCTAATTTAATCATGTAATAAAATATCCGAATTTCCTTGTTTGAACAAGCAAGGTGGCTCTTTTCATGCAATAATCATGGTGCACATGTAGATCAGCAAGTGTGAAAGGATTGAGATAGTACCTGTAATATTATATAGCAGATCTGAAAACCACCTGTCATAGAAGGTAATTTGCTATCACTGCCAACACAAAGGTGCTATGTCTTTTGAAAATCAAGATTGATTTGAAAAAGATGATAAATCACCACCTCTAACTTCAACTTAAATCAATTATAATACGCCATGTGTAAATATAACAAGTTGGTAACATAATGGTCATTTCAGATACCAGTTGCAAACCATATATATCGTCCCATATGGATATCACCACCTTACAAATTAAACCGACATCATACATTGGATGATTTGCGGTTTATTCCATTGAGCGCAATGGGTGATACTAAAGCAAAAATGGGAAGGATACCCAATGTTGTAACTGAAATGTAATGGCTCTTTTTAAATCAGGCTCATCAGGGCTGTAGTACAGTGTTCACATTCATTAAATAAATACTGCACAAAATGAAAGTCAATGCTTGTTTGAGTGGTCATCATTTTTAACCAGGGACTGTCTTTTGGAATTTGCAGGCGAACATTAAATAGCTCTTCTGGAGCCTTCAATGAGAACTGTTTAGAGCATTACAATATATAGAATGTAGTAAGGAGACAATGGTCAACAAAGGAGAGCTAAAAATCACTCTCCTATATCAGATTTAAGGAGAGTAGTCGAGAGTGATTGCTCTCGTTCTCCTCAAAAGGCAGTCCCTGTTTTAACAGCAAAATTGATTATAAACAATGAAATTTACATGAACAGGTAAGCATTTCATTAGCTGCAGTATGATACTGCAAAAGGTAATGATTGAATACAATGTATTAGGTACATTGTCAAAAGTTGCTACAGTTTGTCCACTCTGAAGTACAAAGTGACAACGTGCGCGTAAACAGTGCGCAGTGCTGCGTGTCTGCTGCAGGTATGCGTGCCTTCAAAGTCGGCACAATGTGTGCATCCGCGTCGGTACTTTGTACTTCAGAGTAGAATGACTGTATGTCTATTACTGTGTAAAAAGATATGTGATGCGATCAAGCTAAATGAGTCTGTTGTTGATCAAAATCAAAATTCAGTGTGAACCTTTCTTAGATCTTTCTTTTGCTGAAAACTTCATCATAATTAGACTTATGGTTTTATGGATATGGTCAGCTCATAATGATAAAATGCTAAGGAAGTTGAAAACTATTATGACTACCAATAATGTTCTTAATCAACCATGTTAAAAAATATTATGACTACTTGAACTAGTGTGGACTTTCTTTTTGTGCAGTGTTAAGTTTTGGCCTTTCAAAGAAGCGTTTCAACTGATGGGCATGTCTTGAGAACTAATTGACCATTTAAATGGAAGGCTATTTCAGACTAGCTAAATCGTGGCATAATCGATGTGTGATGTCATTGATGTGATGTGTAATGTATAGGTTGACCCAGCTAGAATGAAGCTACTCTGATTTGGTTGAAATAATACCATGACAAAAGCAACCGAATTGATGATATTGAGTTGGTTCAGACCAATGTCAGGGAATCTTTGGCCGAAATTGGGGCAGACCTCGTGATTTGTAGTTGTTGATATGTCTTGTTCACTGTATGTACATTGTACAGACTGGTTACTGGTATAAAGAATCAGAACATATTCTTTTTGATGTTATCGCAGCACAGGGTTCCCACAATATATTCTACTGATGTGTATGATGAAAAATGGCAAAAGTCATGGAATTCATTTTTACATTGGTCATAGAAATTCTAGGAAGGGGTAAACAGTCATGGAAAATTCATGGAAATTTTGTTCTTCAAACATAGATCTTGTAATAGTTCACCAATAAGACCCTGTGCCTCAAAAAATGGCATAATACCTCAATAGTTATACACTGAAAGTCTGTGGGAACCATGTATGTGGAATCACTTCAAAATTGTCTACTGATGAGTAACGATCATTATGGTAAAGTTTGTGTAGTTGTAGCTGATATTTTCAGATTGTTTCATGATTGACAACCAGTGATGACACTAATATTGCAGTTTGAAATAGCCTTTAAAAAGAGAGAGAGGGAGTTTGAAATATGCTGCAATGTTAGATTTAATCTGGGATGTGTACATTCTGGCATGGTATGTAAATATTCATATTTTATATCATCATTATAGTTACCATGGTGATAGCACTGAAATATTTGTAAGTGACAAGAGAAAGTATTGTTATATAGTGTCACAATTTATTGGTAACATCATTTATATAATCTTATTTGTGGTAATACGTACAATGTATGTTTTTGTGGTGATGCTCTGGAAGCAAAAGGGTGAATAAATTGTACTTGGTTCCTAAAGAAGTATCTGGTATTGTTGTATGCTGTCATTTTACATGGTAGACATGACATCAACTCTTATACCATTTTTCATCCTGATGTGGCAGTAAAGGCACAGCCTCAAATCACTACAACATACAACATACAACATAATTTATTTTTCCACATATGCAAAGTACAATAAAATCACAAGAAATATATAGTACAATTACTGAAAACATAGTGGAGGAGGACTGGTGTACACATACAATGCATTGACATCACTACCACATCAGGTTGAAAAATGGTATAGGATGAGTTCAAAATTTTTGGTGAATGGGAGTGTCAAAATATGTAAAATTTAAGTTGTTTATAAAGCAGTGACACAGATTTCCTGTTGACATTGGGGAGGGAGTTTGGTGTAACATCCTGGAAGCAGAGTGAATGCAACATCTCTCACTCCAAGAATAAATTTCATGATGCATTTGGAAATTGCCAGTTTGCAGCTAAAATGGTCAAATATGACTGGAACAAAGACATGTGAAGCTTGCAAGAATGAGCAATTTTTGAAGCTAAATGGTCAAGTATGAGGTTAATGTGATCAAAAACACACACCCTTACATAACATGGGGTGATTACACATACCTTCCCCTTGTCAAATGCTGAGGGAATTCCACCCCTTATTTGAATTTATTTAGTTATGCACACATTGATGGTTTGTATATATGCAAGTGTTCAATGCTGATGGGGTTATATACAATAGTACTGATTTGTATGGTTAAGCTCTTACACTACCCTAATCCAAACCCTATACATTGTACATATAGCACTAACCCAAAGGCTATTCCAACTGAAATCCGTACACCCCCATGACCCCAATCTCCGCAGGAAGTGTGAATTTCAAATAAAGTTACATGAATGGGTGACTCAATTTTAAATCTACACTCCCTATGTGAGAGATTAAGGACATGTCTTCCATATGGGGTGTATAGATTTCAACTGGAATAGCCCAATCCTAATAAGGCACCGACTAACAAATGATCAAATTGACCTATTGCCTTAATGTGAATTGTGCACTTTGCTGTCACCTTTGTTGCCCCTTAATGTCATCTACAGTCAATATATTACAATTTAATGGTTTATAGTTACAAGGGAGTCATCAATATTATTAAATGGCCAATTCCACGCCAACTAGGCCTTTTGTAACATCCATAACAACATTTTGGAACGCTATTGCTCAAAACAGGAGCATTTATTTCAAACTTCAAGATAGTAAAGAAACAAATCTGAGGAAGCACCTTGACATTTTTTTCATCATGTAATTTCTTTGTAATGCTTTACAATGTAACGTCCCTAACACTAAATCAACAGTGTAGGACGATACAGGAGTATTAATTTTAAACTCCATTAATTTTCAAACTAGTAGCATACTAAGAAATAAAGTGTTATCCTAACAGCAAACAGGTATGCTATTCACTTAAAAGTTGCAAGTTGCATGTATCTGTAAGTAATGTCCATAACGGTGGAATTGGCCAAATAATGATGATATAAAAACAAATTGTCTTGCTTGTATACAATGATTGTTTTACGCTATCTTTATTGTTGCATTGCTTCAACAATGACATCTATAGCTTTTGACAAGGTATATGTGCAGTGGGGTTTTTTTTGCAAAAAATAACAATTGCAAAATTATTCCAGTTCTTGTCATCATTACATTGTATGACATATGCAGTGAATGGCAAAGACTAAACACCAGCCTGTCAATCACAAGACAAATGCCTGAATTTTGAATTAATTTTCTTAAACAGTTGTTTTTCCTTTAATTTCATTGGTGCTTGCCCATGTTATACGAGACAATAGAGTACAATTGGATGCGTATTAATCCGTGTGGTTGCGTGTATCATTTGCGTTAATAGAAACATGGTAAGCGATGTGTGAAACAACTTGGCATGCTGCCTCATTGTTTTAAAATAATCTCCCATGTTATATCAGCCAATAGAGACATAGTTGGGTCTCAAAATAATACTTTACTCTCTAAAATTACGCAACTAATCAAGGATACCGGGCTAGAGAGACAAGACATTAGGAACTGCACGCAGAACAGAGTTGTGTGTAGAGCCATCAGCAGAGTCCAACTAGACAAGTCGAACTAAGCACTTCAGTAAGTAATTCTCTAAACCAATGTTAAAAAATAAGGAAAACAGAAATAGTTTGTTTCATTTATGCTCCATGGAGCACTGGTAGGGGGCATATATGTGACATGATCTGCTCCATGGGGGCCAAATGAGGCATGTTTGAAAATTGAGTTACTATAATAATTACCTTGTACAAACAATAGGTTTCATATACTGAAAACACCAAAGGTCTAGCATACTTGGTTCTTAAGTTCTGAAGCTTTGTGATGTGTATTAAAAAAGTATTTTGTTTCACGGCAGTGAAATGATGCCACTTTCCCCCACATCTCATATGCACAGTTTATCCCTTACATATCATGTGTCATGAATAGGTATTGTAGCACACCAGCCTTGTCAATAAGAGTCTATGAAATAATTCCTAATATCTCATACCCTAGTTTGTATGCCTTAATATATAATCTTGCCACACTGACAACTTACTAATTAGCCCTAACCCAGAAAAGAGTCTGTCCAGGAGTAGGAATTTTTTAGCCTTTTTTTAGAAACATGTTTTCAATTGGCTTATAGCCATCACATGCTTACAATACACATAACTGATTGGTTAATCAAAACTAGCAGGATCCTGGCCTGGCCTGATTACAAAGTAAACATCATTCTGTATAGAAAACTGTGTAGCAAGCGATTTACTTCAGAAAATTACTACACTGCACAAAACTAAGTCCATTATCTATCATAGTTAATTGAATGTTAGCTAATGTTTATTGACTTCATATTGGTGTTCATACATATCCCTGACCCTGACAAAAGCTAACAAGAGCAAGCTGTGTAATTATTTTGTTTACTTGTGATAAGATACAATTTTCCAAATTTGTTTCCTGCTGAGTAGGTGACTTAGTAAAATTCCTTTAAAAAGGAATGGGCGCCCAATGTGAGCTTGGTCGTGATGTGGTAAATTCCATGGTGTTTAGATTTGGCATTATTATCTCTTGCAAACCCGGCGACACCTCATTATAGAAATCAGACCAGGCTCGAATTGGGCCATTATATAAAGAAAGTTTTGCTACTTTGCAATGCAATAAAATCCTAAATGCAAAACGAGATCCTGTAGGTGGCTCCCGAGGTGGCTTAAAAACTAAATGCAAAATGAGGTTTTTAAAAATATTGTTTTCCAGAGTCAAGACGCAGGTATCATTATTAAGCCTCAAATCACTTATTTATTGTCGAATAAGTGCAGAGTAGGTTAGATATAAATATTGAATGTTAGACCAAAGTAGCTCAAAGTACATGTACTATACACTTGATCCGTGAACTTGTCTTTTTTAAAGACAAATTCTTGTTATGTATTTTATTGGTTTTTTTCTCCATATTTTTGCCTTTATCTCAATTTCAAATTTGCTGCCTTTGGCCCCCATGGACCAGATTGTGTCACATATATGGAGCTCCTACATGTAGTCAATAGTCATTGCCTATTTCAAAATGACATATCATTTTCTCTTTGTTCTAATACTTGTGGCAATAGTTTTATTGTTGGTTCTCTATCACATGCCTTGCTTCATCAATAATGAGATCCAATCTATCTGCTAGATCATTCCTGCCTACAGTTCTATGTGAAAGCGCCTGCATCAATCTTGTCTTTATCTGCTGGTCATTAAGCCCAGTACACTGTCTGTTGAACCAATGCTCACGAAGCATCTGAAAGCATTGCTGGGTTGTGTCACGAGGTACATCGGCTTGTAACTTAGAAACCGACTGGTAGGGAACACTAAGCTGAGTTGCCAGTGACTGCCATTCTGAGCCCAATTCATGACAGAGGCTGCGGAAAACGCTGTCTGCTAACTCGCCTGCATGAAATAAAGAGATACAATATTTTAAACTTGGGCATCCAAACAGAAACACACTTGGGTCCTGATGAGATAAACCTCAGCAGGCAAATTGCCTACTAAGCATTTTTACTGTCATTGAAAGATAGTAAAACAATGATGATACTTGAAATCCTGAAATCCCAGGACAAAATTGACCAAATTCTGCACATCTTGGTAATAGACCTACAGGTTGAGTCAACCTCACTTTGGGCCATTGGAGCACTTAAACTTAAATTTTTACACTTGGTAAATCTTTCTGGGAGACCCCTCCCCCCTTAATTTGCCTCAATTGCAATTTTGTCAACTAACCCACTGGAAATTTTACTTTGTGACTCAATAGTCCACAATGTATTTTAAAAGACATTCACTTTTTAATGGAATATTGGCTTATGACCTAACAAAGTAACATGGATGATCCGAGTGAGTTTTGGAACAACTCTTCAATTAAGACTCAACCCTACCTTTAAATATGTTTCTTTGTGTGGTAGATGTTGACAGTCCTCTGTGTGGCTGAAGGCTCTCTGTCAGTGAGGTACTTGGAGTATCTATTAATGCAACTTGCAGTGGTCGTTGTGTCATCACTGGATTCTGTAAAACAATATAATAAAAATATTTTGAATTAAATATGATTGACTTTATCATCATCATCCTTCATTCTCCATCCTTCAAGGTACTTCTCCTTTCGCTTCCGCTCTACTTTTTTCCAGCATCGTGGATCTTCTTCCTCCAACTGACTCGGTCAATAGCTTTTCTCTCCCATGTTTCAACATCCATGTCAGCTGTCTTCAGATGACGCTTCACAACATCTCTATACCGAAATTTCTGCCCACCAAATTTTCTCTTTCCTTCTGTGATGAGCTCACCATACATCACAGCTTTTGGTAATCTGTCATGAGGCACCGGCCCTCACGACATGACAGACCCAGCACAGTTGGCTCTTCACTAGGATGGCTTCTACGCTCTCCATTTTGGTTCTTTGAAGCACCTAGAAACTCGGTCCTGCCATATGATATACCCATACTTTATCATCAGATGTGAAGTTGTATATGTGGACCAGTACAAGTATCTTTATTTTGGTCCAAAAAGATGAGATAGCCTGTATGGTGGGTGTGTATGATAGAATAGTGCAGCTCTTGCAATTGTATAGACATGCATATTGGTATACACCTTTATCTCTCTGACAGGGTTTTCTTTAAGCATTTTGCTGAAGGGGTATTTTCAAATTTTTTTGACCCTTTCAATTGTGAATTTTTCCTCTGAAGGAGTCAAAAACATTGCCCAAGGGGTATTATTATAATTGTGGGGATTTGGGCTCCTTGCACAAAGTCCACACAAACAGATGTCTCATGTGTTTCTTGTATACAAAAAAGCAGACAAACGAAGTATTTTTTTTCAGTGACACTTGCAGGATATGTCAAGTGTGTGCTAATGATGAAACCTATTAAATTTGAATGGTAGTCGACATCTACAAAAAGAATAACGAAGTATTCAGAATTGTACTAATTTAGTTGGACGTTCACAAAGTCACCCAATATTATACCTTATTAATCTGCATTGGCAACTCTGTATTCCGTGCGATCCAACCAGAGGTTGGTCCATATAGTCGTGCACATAGTCGTGCATAGCCGGTTTTGCCTACCGTTGCCATTGGTTACGAATTTATACTTCTATCTCAGACTGGCTGAGGGCCAATCAAGTGGAAGTTGCCCAATAGTCATGATAGTATATCCCCCATTGACTCGGTCGCTTTTAGAGTCGTAACGATGTGGTATAGACTTGCCAGTCTCGTGTACGCCGTTTGTACACAGAGACTGGCTTATGCCACTGTGTGTGTCATTGGGATCTATACAAACGTAGCAACATTTTTTTTGCAATTGAGTCAATTTATATAAAATTGGTACTCACATATCTGATTTCTAAATCATAATTATCCTGTTTAATGTATCCAAGTACCTTACACTTGGAATTTGTGATACTTCAAAGATAATTTTTGAGCCATCGACCTTACGAGATGAAACAATGCAAGTCACAAGATCTCGCGAGATGACCCACCTCTTTACAGCCGGTTTCTGTCTTCAAGTCATGTCCGCGATACAGCCACGTTGCACTCTGGGGTCGAGACTAATCAGTTACGTCGTTAACAACGAGTAAACAAAATGGCTGGGAAAACGGAGAAAATTGTGTCCTTAAAAGTGTTTCAGCGTGACGATCAGAAACCTCAAAAAAATATTTTTGTTGGGCCGCGCTTGATATGCTAATGATATACAGGTACATTGTAGGATATAAATTGGATGGTAAATAAGCCAAATATTGCAAGAAATCTACTCGCTAGAATCCTAGCGACCCCGCAAAAAAAATGACCGTCCATGCGAATGTAATATTGAAATCATAAAATCCCCACTAGTAATAGACCTACTTGTCACTAATCGTGGCGCGTGATCAAGTCGTGATAAAAAGGTCAAAGTGGCTGATCAATGTGTGGGCAAATGTTCAAGTGGCTTTTTGACCAATCGGCTTTCTAGCAGTAAAATATGGGGACCAATCAGGTTGTATCAATGTGATACCAATAAACTATGATGTATGACTCATCTTGTTAGGCCTACTAAAAATAAAATTCGGTTTCCGGTAACCCGCCCGCCCTCTTTTTGGTGCCGCAAAAAAAATAATTTATGCCACTTTTGGAAAAAATAAAATTTTTCAAGAGTCGTCCGTGTCGAAATTCTGACATGAAATAATTTATGCCACTTTTGGAAAAAATAAAAATTTTCAAGAGTCGTCCGTGTCGAAATTCTGATATGAAGTTGTTGGAAATCACATTATTTTATTTTCCCCGACTTTCTGCCATTCAATGATTAAAGAAATACAGTTGAATTGATAGATAATATTTATCGCGATATAGGCCTAGGCCTATGCACAACTATTTTATTTATGAAAACAGCGTGCAGCAGGACTCGTAATATTAAGTAGGCCTACAACTATTGAAAAACTATTGAACTACCTAGCAAACACAAAAACGTTTTAAAAACGTTTTAAATAAGTTATATTTTGGCTTTTGGTTTAGCTAAAAACGTTTTAATAACATTAAAATGTCGGGTTATATAAAGGTCATGATAACGTTTTAAAACGTTTTGTATGAAAACACAATACAACAATATTTTTCAATGTTTTCAAAAAATGTTATTGTAAACTATTTTTACAAACATTTTTGCCAAATATTGTGTCAATACTTAAATAACATTATGTTAAAATGTTTGAACCCAGCAAACACAGAAATGTTCTTAAAATGTTTTTTTCAAAACCTTTTAATAACATTTAAATGTCGGGTTGTATAAAGGTCATGAAAACGTTTTTAAAACGTTATTGAAAATATTTTGGGCAAACATTTTTCGCAAATATTTTTTCAACCCCAAAATAACATTCTGTTTAGAATGTTTTGTATCAAGTTTTCAAGAATGTTTTTGGAATGTTATTAAAACGTTTTTATACCCTTTATATAACCCGACATTTAAACGTTTTCTGTAAAACATTTTTGTTTGCTGAGCAGTAGATTATCAAAAAATGTTTTTAAGGTTATGAAAATGTTTTATACTCTTAATATACCCTTTATATAACCCGACATTTAAACGTTTTCTGACAACCTTTTATAACCTTTTGCGAATGATGTCGAAAACGTTTTGTGTTTGCTGGGTATTTTGTCTGTGTCCGCAAAAATTTTGATAAAAACGGTAATAGTAGGCCTAACACTATAAGACAAAGGCCTAACGCTCATTAAATCGGTGTTGTTGTCGAACTAATTCCCATAAAGCTCGTATTAAAAAGAGCAAGTAATAAAAAAGTTAAAATGCTAAAAATGATGTAGGCCGAAAAATTGTGTAATCTTGTCCTAGACACTCAACGATAAACCCCTATCAAGTATGAATAAAAGACTGTTCATTTCAATTTATAAACGTTGAGGAAGTTGTGCATTTTGTCAGCACCGATATAATAAAAATTAAAATAACTAACCTGGCAGATTTCAGGATTAACCAACATTTATTTTCTCATGCCGCTCGCCCAGGCCTGCATATTATCCCGTCAAGAAACTCAACCCTAGGCCTACCTTTTTCAACATGTAAATATAATTCCATAGCGATAAATAGTGAACGTTGCATTGAAGATGAGGATACTTGGATGATACAGATATTAAGCACATGTGAAAGGGGGGTATGGGGATGTCCCAGTTTGTTTTACAAGGGCAATTATTATTTGACCCAAACTTTTTGGTGGGTGGGTTCATCATGACCCGAGACAGAACAAGTTTGTATTGGTTAATGGGTCAAGGTAATCCAGGGGTCATCTGAGGTCAAATTAGTAAAAACTATCATATGGGCATGAAACTTGATAGGGTAGATTCAATATTTAGAGCCAAATTTGTGGAGGGTAATTTCAGGGGTCACCAAAGGTCAAATTAGTAAAAACTGTCACATCACATTGGCATGATACTTGGTGGGTACAGTCAATTTGTCAGTCATTTTGGGGTCACCAGAGGTCATCTGAGGTCAAATTATTAAAAACTGACATATGGGCATGACAATTGGTTAGTACAGTCAACATTTAGAGCCAATTCTTTTAAGGTCATTTGGGGTCACCAGAGGTCATCTGAGGTCAAATTAGTTAAAACTGTCATATGGGCATGAAACTTGGTTAATACAGTCAACATTTAGAGCCAAATTTTTTGAAGGTCATTTCAGGGTCAACAGAGGTCATCTGAGGTCAAATTAGGTTAAACTGTCATATAGGCATGAAACTTGGTTAATACAGTCAACATTTAGAGCCACATTTTTTGAAGGTCATTTCAGGGGTCAACAGAGGTCATCTGAGGTCAATTAGGTTAAACTGTCATATGGGCATGAAACTTGGTTAATACAGTCAACATTTAGAGCCAAATTTGTTGAAGGTAATTTTGAGGTCACCAGAGGTCATCTGAGGTCAAATTAGTTAAAACTGTCATATGGACATGAAACTTGGTTAGTACAGTCAACATTTAGAGCCAATTCTTTTAAGGTCATTTCGGTCACCAGAGGTCATTTGAGGTCAAATTAGTTAAAACTGTTATATGGGCATGAAACTTGGTTAATACAGTGAACATTTAGAGCCAAATTTTTAAGGTCATTTCAGGGTCACCATATGTCATCCGAGGTCAAATTAGTTAAAACTGTCATGTGGACATGAATCTTGGTAAGTACAGGTTACATTTGAGCCAATTTTTTGGAAGATCATTTGGGGTCACCAGAGGTCATCTGAGGTCAAATTCGTTAAAACTGTCATATGGGCATGAAACTTGGTTAATACAGTCTACATTTAGAGCCAAAATTTTTGAAGGTCATTTGGGGTCACCAGAGATCATCTGAGGTCAAATTAGTTAAAACTGTCATATGGGCATGAAACATGGTTAGTACAGTCAACATTTAGAGCCACATTTTTGAAGGTCATTTTGGGGTCACCAGAGGTCATATTAGTAAAAACTGTCATATGGGCATGAAACTTGGTGGATACAGTCACCATTTAGAGCCAAATTTTGTTGAAGGTAATTTTTAGGTCACCAGAGGTCATCTGAGGTCAAATTAGTTAGATTTGATCCCCAAGTCAGGTAAGCTTAAAAAATTGGTTTGATTTCCACTTATTGATTTCACGTTCAAGTCATTAACTGTTTACAAGTTAATATTATATTTGACTATTTTTGGATCCCAAAAGTTTGGTTATGGACCCCTATTTTTTGTTTTTTATTTTAGAGGGTCCATTTGGAGTTTGGACTCCTTACTTTTTTCTACCCCTAATTATGGTCATTTCAAAATATTATTTTATCTGTTTAGTGTTTTGTATTGCATAAATTTCCAAATTGTATGTAGCAGTTTTCTATAATTGCACAAACAGAAAAAGCTTTTATATATAGACAAGAACAGTGAATGACAGAGAGTAGGTAAATGATATTGGACAGTACGACACACTTGTGTAGTATGAGAAGAGCTTTTGCGATTGAGACCCCGAGTCATACTGTTTTTCTATTGGCTAGCCTTCAAGTGTTAAATTGGGTCGAAATTTCAGTATGTGTAAATATTTTTTTTGTCCTTCCTTCCGTCCCAATTTTTTCAGAGCATGTTACCGGAAACATCATTTTATTTTTATTTAGCCTTATTTATATTATGGCGTAGTACGTTTTGTGCATTGCCGTCCACGGGATATTATAAAAGAAAAATCGATTTTGCCCAAACCTGTATAATAAACACATCAAGGAAATTGGTACTTGACTTGATGAATGACTCATCGTGTTGAGCGAATTGATGATGATGATAGCGATTACGTAACGCTATGACACAAGTTTTTGTACATTGAAACGCCTACAATGTTGTATCGGTAAATAATAATTAATTTAAATGATGTTGCGCCGCCTATGCTATATTCCATGTTTTTGTTTACACCACGCCAAAGAAAGCGCCACATGCGCCATTAGTGAGTGAGGATTGCCAAACCAGCGATTTGGTAGCCCAATTGGGCGACTTTTGAAGATTTTCCCGCGACTTTTGACAATTTCCTGTCCCATAGAAACCAATGGTTAAGAAAACAATTGGGCGACTTTTCAACATTGGCTCCCGCGACTTCCGATCATTTCATGTCCCATAGAAACCAATGGTAAAGAGAAAAATTGGGCGACTTTTCGACTATTTGACCCGCATTCGGGCTGAAATCTTTTGGCAACCCGGGCCGTCACTTCCCTTCAAAGTATCCACTGCAGACAGGCGTGTAATTAAATCGGTCTCATTCATCAACAAACATTATACATTCAACTTCTATTCAACAACTATTTCACCAGGCCAAGTGTCCATGCTCCTATGTTTTCCCTTCAACCTTTACAAACCTCTACCGTCTACCTCATTTTAACTCTCTAACCTCTCACTTTCCCTTCTTACAAACATTTAACTAATTACCCCCACCCATCGACTCGCCAAATCCCCACAAGGTTCTGAACAGAAACAAAACATACATCACCCAACCTAAACCAATCAATCACAAACACCATCAATGATCACCCACACACATGTACCATTCAGTACCAAAACAAACCACCAAAGCAGAGAACCGCGAAGCCCGAGAACCGCTCTAGTTAATATTATTTTTGAAGACATATTTAACAATATTTGTGTTTTTGGAGCCATAGGCGTAGATCCGGAGGGGGGATCTCCCCCAATATTTTGCCAGGGGGATGGTCCATACAATCATCCCCCAATGTTGACGCCTGTATGTGGATTTCTGACCAAATTAACCTCATATTTGGCAATTTTAGCCCCAAAAGTGCAAATTTTTGTGCGCTTCAAGCAAATTTATTCCACTTTTGCACCATATTTCAACAGTTTAGCTTCAAAATGGCAAACTTTTTTGTACCATAAACTTGTTCGTTCTCCAAAAGGTGCTGGATTCACTATACTTCAAGACATTTTTTTCACCCCCCCGAGTCAAAAAAATCGACGCCACTGTTTGGATCAGTGGCGGATCTAGAGCAGTCAGAAGGGGGTGGGGGCAATTTTAGAAGAAAAATGCCCCCTGAGAAGTAAGAAACTTTTGCAAAATGAAGACCTGATTGAAGCAATTTGGTGGATCATTTTGGCACTATTTTAAATGAGTAAATTTTTCTAAAACATACATGGATTGATGCTGACAAAATGTGATGGGCCCTACATAAAATAAATGCACAATATCGGGTGTTTCTCTATTCAAATCTTGCAATATCTGAACGCGTACGTTTTCAAGATTTTGTACTCATTGGACTTTGGGACTATGGATTTGAAGGAGTCAGAAAAGTGCCTGAACGCGTAAATACGTGTGTTTTGTGTGTTAAAGTAAACCCTGCTCTCTGATAGATTACCTGAGGTTGTGAGGTGTATATCATATATTGGTACACAACTCGATCTCAGTGCAGGGGCATGGCAAGGTGACAAAAATGTGGTGCCCAAAGTTACGATCTCGGAAAGCAAATTGAGCGAAGCTGTAAAAATTGGAAGGCTGCTTGCGATGCACTTGTCTCTGTGTTAGCTTACCTGAGGTTGTGTGGTGTGTATGATAGAATAGAGAGCAGCTCTTGCACTGGTACGGACACGCATATTGATGGACTGTGATCTCTGTGTTAGCTTACCTGAGTTTGTGTAGTGTGTTTGATAGAATAGAGAGCAGCTCTTGCACTGGTACGGACACGCATATTGATTGACTGTGATCTCTGTGTTAGCTTACCTGAGGTTGTGTGGTGTGTATGATAGAATAGAGAGCAGCTCTTGCACTGGTACGGACACGCATATTGATGGACTGTGATCTCTGTGTTAGCTTACCTGAGTTTGTGTGGTGTGTTTGATAGAATAGAGTGCAGCTCTTGCACTGGTACGGACACGCATATTGATGGACTGTGATCTCTGTGTTAGCTTACCTGAGGTTGTGTAGTGTGTATGATAGAATAGAGAGCAGCTCTTGCACTGGTACGGACACGCATATTGATGGACTGTGATCTCTGTGTTAGCTTACCTGAGGTTGTGTAGTGTGTATGATAGAATAGAGAGCAGCTCTTGCACTGGTACGGACACGCATATTGATGGACTGTGATCTCTGTGTTAGTGTTTCCATAACACTTATCCCTTCATGTCTATAGGATGCACAACATCTGGCTTGGTGATTGCTACCCTCAGCTAAAAGACCAATCACATCAGCAGCTAAACAATTCATGTCATCTCCGTATCTTGCATCTAGAGCTGCTGTTATTGGTTTCAGTGCATCTCTGTCAAAGATTTCTTGTTTATTTCGATCACTTTCTAGAGCCCTATCAATCAGTTCTTGTAATATGTCCTGTAGAACATTACATTAAAATCAATTATGTGAAAGTTGTATTCAAAATAAACATGCAAGCAAGCAAACAAAAGTGAAAATCATAACATCAAACATGTTTACCACATACACCCCAGCCAACCACACAGACAACAACCCACCCCACCTCAAATGCCTCACACACTCACCCCAACACCCCTACTGAGTACTGAGCATGGATAACCATATAACCACATGGGAGATTTTGCTTTCTACACGCAGACACATACATTTGAGTTTTATTCACCTTTTAATGCCTTTAATCCTTGAATATTTTCCTGCAAGAATGGAATGACCCTATATCTCCAACTGCAGTTGTGGATTTGTCAACTTGGTTTGCCAGTGTTTACAAAAAAGCGCCCCCTACAAACACCCCTACAGGTGTTTGCATCCAAATTTATTATTTTATGAAATTTTACCTACTAGCAAATGGGCGCCTAATGCACGATAGAGGACACATTCCGCAAACGCATTATATTATGCAATTGTGGTGGTTTTTGTAGACCTCCAAAACCAAGGATAATCCTCCGTTGCAGATAGGTCCACAGTTTAAATGTGAAATGTCATGTTTGTGTTCTCGTTTGTCAGCACACCCCACCATCTCACCCCCATACACACAGAGATACACAATAAATTCTATGATATAGTCCTCACCTTGGGCATGACATGTTCAGTGTTAAACAAATAACTTGCCATTCATTCATGAACGTTCATCTGTGTTGGTATAAATCATGATTTTGATTTAAACTTTTGATCCAAACACAAAGAAATAATTCCTACCTCGGAATTTTCAGATGGTACTCCATCTTTCACGAAATAACTTACCACATTGATGTTGAAGACACTGCCTCCAGACTCTTCTGGCTGCTGCCCTCTAACTAAACGACGCATACAATCAGCAATTCTGGATTCACCCGAATTGTCTGCCATTTTTATGAATGTGTTAAATGTTGAACTATAGAAGAAAAATACAAATTTGAGATCAAATTCTAAGAAAACAAGAATTTTACCAACACCATGTACAATGCACAGAGCAGTGGCAATTGCTCTATTTTCCTAAAACTTTTTAATTTCCATATTTAACACTGATACTTTGCACTGATTTGACAATAAATATTTTTAAGGCATGTTACAATCCCAACTGTAACAATTTTGATTTTTTTAAATTAATTTAATTAAATACATTTCATATTTTGGTTTCCTGATACGATCATGTGCAGATCCCTGTCAGATGATACTTGAATACTATTTCATATTGTATGGCTTGCCTTCTTCCCTCCAGCAGATTGCACTCATATAGCTTATACACATGATACATTGGGGTGGTGGGTGGCCGAGTCCACCACTCAGTTTTGGAGCCCACCACTCAGCTGAAAGTTTAGCACTGTAGAGCCCACCACTCAGAGGCCAACATTGTACAATTGCATTGATCATAATTCAACAAATTGCTAAATAGTTATTCATCATTATATGCCACACTGTCAGGGGCTGTGCAATAATTAAGAGCCCTGGTGGGAGGGTAAAATTGGGGGAGGGGCAAGCAATTTTTGGCAAGCCAAGAGGGGGGCCAAGTAATTTTGGCACCAATTCTTGGGGTGCCTTTAAAATAAAACGCACTCTAAAAAGGCTTAGGAAAACAATACGGAAACACTTAAAGGGGCATTTCGTGATCCACAGCCTCATCCCCCCACTTTTCCCAAAAAAAGTTGAGATTTTTACACCACTGGATACCTCTGCCTACATAATGTTTATGTACCGTACCAAATATTTCTTGCAGATTAATTCGTTTAGCAAAAATATCGCCAAATTTGAATTTCCTTCTGGTGCACCAGAACGAAATTACAACACATTGTCTATGGAGCAGTGTAATACACATAATCATGCATAACTCGCAAACGCAAAATCGGAATCAACTGAAATTGTGGAAATAAGCTTTTTTCGTGGATATCTACTGAAAAATGTCATAAAAAGAGGATGCTAGGATCACGAAATCCTCCTTTAAATATGCTAATTTTCCTGCTCACTGCGCTCGCAATATGTATTTAGACATGTGTCTAAAACATTTTTAAGGTTTGCAAATTGGCATGTTGAAAGGGGGGGCAAAGATTGGTTGGCAGGCAGAGAGGAGGGGCAAGCGATTTTTGGCGAGGCAAGGGGGGGGGGGCAAGCGATTTTTTGGCGAACCGTTTGGAAATCCCACTGGCTCATAATTATTGCACAGCCCCTGCCCAGCATCAAAAATGACCTAGCTACAACCCTGTTGAACATAAGAGGCTGTCATTTTCTTCAGAAGGTGGGTCAATTTATACCAAAAATAGGGGGCTCATCATTCTTTTACACCAAAAATAGGAAAGTTATAAAATTATTCAGGGCTGGTGACTCAAATTTTTTGTGCGCTACACATGCACTCTTTTAACAATCAAAATAATGTGCACAATCTTTTCAACACAGGATAGGGGGGTCGTAAAAAAATTTAGCCCACATTAGGGGGGTCATATTAAAGGGACCATTCACAAACACTTGTAAGGGGGGGGCCTGATGCAAAAAAATTTTATCGCGAAAATTTTACGCCCCCCTCCCCCTTTACAGACCTCGAAAATGTCATGACCCCCCTTTTTGACATGAAAATTATCGGTCAACCCATAGAAAAGCACATAAACTCAATTTTCCCAGAAAAATTTGTGGCCATTTTTTCAGGACCCCCCTTAGGAGGGTCAAAATTTTTCAGGCCCCCCCTTTTGCATCAGGCCCCCCTTAAAAGTGTTTGTGAACAGTCCCTAATAAAATATTTTTTCAGGACCCCCTTAGGAAGGTCAAAATTTTTCAGGGCCCCCCTTTTTGCATCAGGCCCCCCTTACAAGTGTTTGTGAACGGTCCCTAATAAAATATTGACTCCTGTCAGCGACATAACCCCACCCTCCTTCCGAAGAAAATGACATCCCCTGCCCTGGAGCTCTGCAGAACCGCCTATTTAAATCAGGAAGTTAGCAAACAGCATTTGATTCACAGATGATCCACAGACTGCCCTGGATAGCTGTGGATGTTCACTTCAGAAAGAAAGTAAGTAAGCTTACCAGTGAAAAGCAGCAGTGCACTAAAATCCCGGGAAACTCTCTAGCTCCGGCTACTCTACTAGCTTGTTTACTTTGTACTAGATCGAGTACGCATCAGTATCAGTATACTGCACTGCTATAGCTGCACACACAACGCGGCCCGGAAAAACCCTGCCACTATAAATACAGGAATGTCATTGAAAACAGGAAACAATCGTAAATATCAGCCAGAGTCCAAAGTCAATGATCACGATCAGTGACCATGCATCTCATGATCTGACAAATATCTATTTTTACGATTGGGGAATCCCATATGCTGATCAAAATAAATCTCCTACACTGATGTTTTATTCAGCGGTGTGCCGTAAAGCTATGCGTATTTGTAACGTACTATCACAGCATTGTGTAAGAGACTAAACATTGAGGTCGCTGGGTCAGGGAATTCCCCCAATGTAAAATGTTTACATTCATGCACCGCTTGATGGTCGCTTACTTGGCAGCTCTTGGCCAGCACAGCTGCCAGCATTGGGGAAAGCCAAGAGAATGAGGCACTTTTTTAGTAGGTCAAAAGAGGGATTCGGCAACTTAGTAAACAATTTGTATTAAACAAATGGAAAAATCATGAAAATAGGCATGCAAAACTGGTCTTTGCATAGTAATAATCTAGTCTGGGGCCGGGGGGTCTTAACAGCCCTACATACGTGTCACCTCCAAAGTGGGTTTGCACACTGGACCAGCCAGCCGATCCGCACTTTTGTTAACCTCATCCCGATCCATTCTAGCCTTTAAAATCCGATCCGAAGTTTCAAATTGGATCTGATCAATGTTAAATGAAAACTAATGACTATATTTATGTAATCACCCATATTCAGAATAATTATGGATTTATAATACCACATGCACTTGCACTCACCTGATGTGAAATTTTACTGCGAATGAAGAAATTAGTGAACACAACACCGCTTATTTATTTCCTAATACCAACTCCAACAGAGAGAAAGAACCCCAGTCCATTTCAACTGGGCAAGAACTCTGATCCGGCCTAACCAAATGCCCCTGATCTGCCTCGATCCATAAGTCCAGTCCAGATCAGTCTGGGGTATTATGAATTTCCTGGTTGCCCCGCTAGGATGTCAATTATGGGATCATGATTCTCTCTACTAAATAGTGTGCCTCCCCCATGGATGTGGACACAAACCTTGTGTTATTCCCACCCCACTCTAGGGTATTTTACCCACTTTTGCCCTGCAAGAAATTGCTTAAAAGCAATTTCTTGCAGGGCAAAAGTGGGGGCAAGCAAATTTTGGCAGGTCGAGAGGCCAGGACACAAGATTTTTGGAAAGTCAAAAGGGGGATGGCAAGAAATTTTGGGCAGATTCTTCTTTTAAATAAAATGCTCTAAAAGCTAAGGAAAACAGTCCTACAGAAACATTCCAATATGCACAACTGACTGCTCGTTGTACTCGCTTTAAATATCTGCACCATTTAAGGGATCTAAAATGAGCGTTTATTATGCGTTCGACAGTTTTTTTGTGGGACATGAGAGCACCTCAGACCTATCGAATTGCATTCTGAATACTGAAGCATGTCTTTCTGATATCAAATAATTTTTCATTTTTGAAAATCACAATATAATACAAATTTTATGACAAATTATAAAAATTTGATATTTTTCAAATTTTGATATATAACAGTCCTCGAAGTAAATTATATAAATCTAATGATATATTCTTAAAGTGTATGTAGCAGGGAGGAAAAGCCGACGATCAATTGAAAATTTTGACCTTTCATATTGACGATATGGATTTTTTCCCCAAAAAGACCTAATTTTTTTTGGTGTTTTGGGAAAAAATCCATATCTTCAATACTGAAAGGTCAAAATTTTCAATTGATCGTCGGCTTTTCATCCCACCTACATACACTTTAAGTAAAATCATCAGATTTATAAAGTTTACTTCAAGTACTGTTAAATATCAAAAATATCAATTTGTAATGATTTGCCATAAAATGTGTATTAAATTGCGAATTTCAAAAAATCAAAATTATTTGATATCAGAATGACTTTCTTCGTATTCAGAATGCAATTCGATATGTCTGATGTGCTCTAATCCCAGCCCTTAAGGATTGCAAATCAGGTTCATAAATTTGGCATGTGCAAAGTGTGGGGCCACAGATATTCCAATATCTGTGGTGGGGCAAGGATTTTTTTGGCAAGCCAAGAGGGGCAAACAATTTTTGGCAGACCGAGAGGGGCAAACAATTTTTGGCAAGCTGAGGGAGGGGGGCATGGTTTTTTCCAGGCCATGAAGGCTGAGGGACAAGTATTTTTGCAGGCCTTTTTGAAATTTGCCCACCCTGGGGTTCCTTTAAACCACATTGGGAAATGCACATTTTTTTAAAATATATGGTAGGTCCACATAATTATGTAAAAAATCATTCATGAACAAGGCCTATTGGGAGCTATAGCACTTCGCCAGGAGGCAAACTGGATGAGGACAGTCACTCTGCACCCACTCTGTGACATAAATGTGTTGTCATGGCAAATACATGGCTGTATTGGCAACTACAAGTTGATCATAATCCTCTAGTCCCCTCTTTCTTTCCGCTAAGTGTAGTTGTACAAGAATTTTTCAATATTCCACCGTGCCCACCCCTAGCTATGCCCTGTATATTGGGCTGCCAAATTAGTTTTTTGTGTAAGAAAACAAGATCACACCCATGCAGGGATCACCCGTTATTCACCCCACACCATATTTGCACAAACTTCACTGGCTTCAAGTAAAGGACTGTATCATTTTCAAAACATTGCTTTTGTTTTCAAACGCTTGAATGACTATCATCTTGTCTCACACTGCTGTACAGTCAATCTTGTTCTGCACTTCGCTCGTCATCAGATATATTTAAATGGTATACAGGGAGAGGCAATTTATTTGACGGACTAAAGTCTTCTTGCTGAGTGTGTGAAGATTCACAATAAATTTAAATCTGAAGACAAGTGGTGAAGCCACGATAGGGTCACAACTCTGCAGGGATGAGCAGCGAAGCGCCCAAGGTGCGGCAGAGCCACGAAGGGTTGGGGCAGAGTGCCCCCTGACAACAAGAGCAATAGCCATGCATAGTTATGTATAGCCATGCATAGCTATGTATAGCCATGCATAGCTATGTATAGCCATGCATAGCTATGTATAGCCATGCATAGCTATGTATAACCATGTCATAGCCATGTATAGCCATGTATAGCTATGTATACAGGGCTGCCAACTTTGAAAAACACATTTCAGTATTCTCAAACCTCAAAATCACCATAGTGCTGTGATCAAGCACAAATCAGCATTTTGAAAATATACTTACGGTTCTCAAGATATTTATTTATTTGTACCTTTTGCTTGTCGAGTATCCTTTGATTTTATTTTGTTTAATACAGTTTTGTTTGTATATTTAATGTCTTGGATGCACCATTGGATAGATGAGTGTCACCGATGTAAAAGCAATTTCCAAATAAAAACTTGAAACTTAAAAACTACAACACTTTCATGGTAAATGCCATGCATAGCTATGTATAGCCATGCATAGTTATGTATAGCCATGCATAGCTATGTATAGCCATGCATAGCTATGTATAGCCATGCATAGCTATGTATAGCCATGCATAGCTATGTATAGCCATGCATAGCTATGTATAGCCATGCATAGCTATGTATAGCCATGCATAGCTATGTATAGCCATGCATAGCTATGTATAGCCATGGATAACTATGTATGGCCATGTATAGCTATGCATAGCTATGTATAGCCATATGTAACCATGTCATAGCCATGTATAGCCATGCATAGCTATGTATAGCCATGTATAGCTATGTATACAGGGCTGCCAACTTTGAAAAACACATTTCAGTATTCTCAAACCTCAAAATCACCATAGTGCTGTGATCAAGCACAAATCAGCATTTTGAAAATATACTTACGGTTCTCAAGATATTTATTTATTCAAGGCATTTATTTATTTGTACCTTTTGCTTGTCAAGTATCCTTTGATTTTATTTTGTTTAATACAGTTTTGTTTGTATATTTAATGCCTTGGATGCACCATCGGATAGATGAGTGCCACTGATGTAAAAGCAATTTCTAAATAAAAACTTGAAACTTAAAAACTACAACACTTTCATGGTAAATGAAATGATTTAAAACAAATAAAATAAAATTTTGCACACACATCTAATTTTCCTGACTTTATATTTCAAGCGAGTGCTCCTTCAATCTTCAGAACAGGAAAGGCCACTAGCCTAGTGTTTACCCCCAGCACTTCCCTGTTCAGACTTTCTGTTTGTCTGTTTTGTAATGTCAGAGAGGGGTTGTCATGGTCCGCACTGAAAAAGTACTAGTCAAAAGGACATTTCACCTTGAGTAAATGTTTACATAACTGATTGGGTTTGGTGACTGGTGACAAGATGTGTGATAGGTGTGAATGAGTGAGATGTTTGTTCATAGTCAGGGTTGCCAACCAACAATTTGGTAGCCCAATTAGTTCTGATTTGGGAGAATTTGAGACACTACTTGCTCATGGCTCATGCACAGAAGTAAGGGCCTATAGACAGCACAAGCCCAATTGGTGCTTTATCTATTGACTTGCTGAATGTAAGGCAAAGCAACACTGAAAAGCAAACATTGTAGCCGCACTGAAGCAGTAAAGTTCAACATCTCTTTTACAAAATCGCCAGATCAAGGAGTTTGTACAGTGTTTGTAATATGTAAAGCACCACAAACAGTCTGCATAGGAGACTATTCCATGAAATTTGGTAAAAATTTTAGTAACAAAATGCTCCAAAAATGACACTTTCTGTCCGAATTTTCCTAGCTAAATAAGTAACAATCATGAACAATCATGCAAAGATCGCCGCCTCAAATTACCAGATCCATTGCTCAAACGATGTTGCAAGAGAAAGAAAAAAACATACAGAAATCTGGATCATGCCTATAGTTCATTGCGTTACGCAATGAGCTAAAAATGTAAGAGAAAAGTGCCCAATGGGGTCACTCAAGTTGAGTTACTGACCGCATGATCAGGCCCGTACGCAGCATTTCATTTGGGGGGGTGCTGATTTTTAGCTTGTATTTATATTATCGTTATGAATACGACGAGCGGCGAATCCAGATTCGACTTTTGGTAAATTCATTTTACACATGCATTACATTTGAATTCGAGAACAAGGGATCAATGCTATATCTATAGAGGGCAGCATATCGATTTTTTAACGGTTGCCGTCGGTGACCGTACTGTGATGCACCGTCAACTAACCTTGTATGCCGCCCTCTTTTGATTACTTATATATGCTGTTATCATCTGGTCTCCGTTAAAAAAATGATATGCTGCCCTCTATCATGTACAGCATTGATCCCTTGTTCTCTAATTCAAATGTAATGCATTCGTAAAATAAATTTACCAAAAGACGAATCCGGATTCGGCCGTCTGCTGTATTCCTAACGTTATGTATTAACATAGGCCTTGGAAAAAGTTTTTTCCAAGGGGGCCATTTTTTGAAAAGTGGATAAAATGTGGACCAACGGTTTTAGCTTGTATTTATATTATGTATTAACATAGGCCTATTTGTTTGTGATATTTTAAAATTTCAAAATTATCCCATTCAATTACATGCCTGAATTTAGAGAATGCATGGCGCATACCACCTGCAAATGCCCGAAATGGTCAAATATTGCCACAAATTGTGTGATTTAGATATCATAATGCCAAAAATATGTATACCATAATATGTGACCCCTCGGCACAACTGAGCCCGGATGTCGCCAGTGCCACTATTGAGATATGGTCGAATCCAACCAAAAGTGTCCACGGGCCAAAAATAAAAGTCCGAAATAAAAATGTCTCCACAATTTTGTCCTTTTGCCCATTGATTGATGACATATTGGCCTTATAGGAACCAAAAGTGCCATTACTAATCTTGAAAAATAAATCCAGGACGTGTGATAGTAAATGTGATATCAAAACCCAATGTTACCTATGAATACCACTAGGATGCTTTCACTATCGCAATACTAATCAACCTAAAACAAATGGAATATTCCCATTAACGCTCTTTTAGTGTAATGTAGACCACAGGGTGTCAGGAAAATGCTAGCTCAACCAGAAAATATTTGTTTTTATTTTTATAACGCGATCAATATGATCTTTGTCAATTTATGCTAGTTTATTTTTGAAAATGAAGTTTAGGTCAGTTTCTGTATTTTATTTATCAAATGAGTATGAATCAATTTACACATTGTATAAGAACGAGTAGGATATATGTTTTCAAGAATATTAGGAATTATACGCATACACCTAACGCTTTATACAATGAAAAGGTGAAGAAACCGGGTATTCAGTAGGTAACATGAGCGATTTAACAATATCTACATTGAGTTTAGAGGTTTAAATTTGGCTATTATGGTAATGAATTAATAAAATGGTAGTTTTTAGATCTCTTTCAGATGGTACGTCCAAATGAATAAATGCTATTACCTTAGATCAAACATTTTTGATGCTTTTAGCAAGATTTTGACCACTTCATTTTGATATACAAGTAGTTAATCAGCAATTTTACATAATAAATAATTGTTGAATGAATCCGCATATGGGTAGTAATAGTGTCCTGGGGTACCGCGTAAAGTCTTTGACAATTAGTTCCCATTGGTAGGGACACTTCACTACAAATGTCATGTATTATGCTGTATTCGTAAGTAACATTTCAGTATTTGTAGGTAAGAATTAGACTTTTGGTGGATATCGCAATCAAAACTCCATTTTATAAAGCACTTTGAATGTAATATTTTCTTTATGTGCGTTTATTGATACTTAAGACCCTATCATGTATGAATAATGTCGGTTCACAGCGGTTGAAAGAGGATTGAAGTAAGAAACGAAGGCACTAAAGTGACTTTAATTTGATTAATTGCACACAAATCGCTTAAAACCGTTATTGCAGACTTGTGAAGTCCATCTTGGAGTCAGTTACGTCTTGTGGCCTTTCTTTTGAGGGCAACTACAATTAGCTTTATACCAGGGTCCCTCACTGTGTTGTCTAGATCATGAGACAATGAGAACAGTCGTTTTTTCCACGGTATTCGTAGGTAACCTTAGCGAAAACGTCAAAAGTTACCTTCGAATAAATGAATTTGGACACAAATTACTCAGAAACCAGAAGGTCGGTAAACATTTAAAATGAAGCACACATGACAGTTGACAAATCCAAGTATTTATCCCTTCTAATCTTCTTTGAATCTGATTTTTCTTTCAAATGAGCAGACCGTCGTCTATTTCAGTACATATTTTTCAACAATTAAGCCGTATTCGGTTTTGCATGGTGGGTATGTATGTGAATTCGCAACTTTCATTGACATATGATTTGATAGCAAACATACAGGCCTTCGTTATGTACCAATATGGGCATTGGCATGAATGGCGGTGTTTCACAATACTGTCATGATGTCAAATTGTATTCGTAGGTAATATTCGGTTACCGAAATTTACCTACGAATACTTGCTTTTATTGTTGACATCTCAGAAATATTTAAACGCAGGCTATTAAAAACTTGGTAGAAATAAAGAGTGTATTACCCTGCACCTATTCCTTAACTATTGTTTACTATTCTCTCACTTTGGGGAAATGACACAGCTTTTAACATGTATTCGGAGGTAATGCATATTTTTTACCAAACCTACCTTTGTGCCATTTAGAATTTCTGGCAGCTAAACACAATAATAAAGATGTCCGGATACAATGCATTTCAGTATTGGACATATCAAAGCTTGTATCAATTGCGCATTTATTAGTGATTTCCATTTTTTAAAGATATATCTAGTGCTATGAAAAATTGTATTCGTAGGTAATGTAAAAAAATACCACTCAAAAATGATCACAAAAATTCATAATTATGTACAAATATGTGAAAAATTGAACAGGCAATCTTTGAATACACACCTTTCAGGAAATTAATTTAGATTCAATCCAATGACTTCTTTTCATAACTGATTTAGATGTTTTTTAAAACACCTTAAGAAATATTTTGAAAAAATGGGTAAAAATAGCATGTTTTGGGGTCTCTGTGTCTAAATTTTTCACAGAAGGGGGTTTTATTATATATGGCGCGAAGCGTATGATCAAGGCGAATAAACACAATATAAAAACGAATGTCAATTGATTAATACTTTTAAGTTATGGCCCTGAACATGCCGTGTACATTTTTCGTTGGATTCGACCATATGCTCCATCGAACTTAACAATAAACAATAGGATTTATTGACTGTTTTATTGATTTTTCAGTACTATAGACATGATATACATCATTTTAAAGCTAATTTCAAGCAGAATATTTTGGTTGAATATCTCAAAAATGATGATTGGCGACTTCAGGGCTCAGTTGTGCCGAGGGGTCACATATGACACAGTATATAATTTCATATTTTGACACATTTTTGTTTTCTTCCTGTGTTTCGCATAATCTCCGCACAATTTGCTGGTTTTTTTCCGTGCATTTCCGCGCAATCAGTTTTTTTTGCAATTTGCTATTTTTTCCTGCACAATTTTCTATTTTTTCCCGTGCAAATCAATTGTCCCTGATAAAAACCCATGTAACTGCTTCTACTTAGATCCTTTATACTTATTTTGTCATTTCTGCGCTGTGGTCATTACAAAAGCTCCATTGTTACTGCAAACATAAAACACCTTAAAACAAATGTTTTCTGCCCTTATTTACCAAACATTATAATTTGACTTTCATTGCCAGTTAGAACTAACTAAATGATTAAGATTTAGCTGTGTTTCATTCAGCAAAATAGGATATTCCAAGAATTTAGTGCTGTATTTTTCTGGAATGAATTCAAACACACATAATAATACAAGATAATAATATTTGCAAATCATATTTGCATCCATTTATTGCAGTTTACAAGCAGTACTTGACAAACACAATAAAATAATATAATTATAATTAAGAGAGGTTAATAACAGTACATCAGTTGTTTGGGGGTATTGTGAAATTATTCTTAAATTAGCTGGACCAAAGCAAAATGTTTACATTTTTCATAATACCCAATAGCATTCACAATACCCACAGCTTAACTGATGCAAAGTTATTTAACCTAATTCATACCCATCACTTTTGAGCCCCTCATTTTATAATGTAACAAGATTTAATTCTCTAAAATGGTGAAAATTTTGAAAATCCCACTGAAAATTATTGAAAAATGGCTGATACCCTTCAATTAAACATGGTGCCATCAATCCCCACCTCAATCGATTGACTCACACTTTGCTTCTGAGTAAAATCAGACAATTATTCAAGAATATACAACTTGATTCAAATTGAAAAATATATAATCCATAAAAAGCATCATAGTTGAAATGTTAGCAGGGAAACTGCAGCAACTGGTTCACAACCAAGGGGCAAGAGAAAAGATCAATCCCGTGAGTGCTACTTGCTGATTAGTTACAAGATCACTATTATGACTCAATTAAACTTAATTAGAATGGTGGTAGGGCTGAAGAGAACTGAGCTTAAATAAGCTGTATTTTAATTGGTCAGTTGAATATATCAGAATTATCCAATCACAAAGACTCATTATGCTGTAAGGTGGGCAGTAGTTCTCAGGTGTTTAAGCAAAACACAAGCTCATGCCCCTGGCCACTCTGGTTGCACAGCCTACTTAAACTCCCTGGTAAATATAGTGACACCAGTCCACACATGTAACCAAAATAGACCTGCTAGCAATGAATATATGGCCACTTTATTGTGCAATCACTTTGTGCTATGAAGGTATTTCAAGGCATGATTGTTTATTTTTCTGCTGGTAATATGTAAAAGTTATTATATTTCTAATATCTAAAACGTCTGGCTAAAACTCCATCATAAACAACAAATGACAACTACACACATAAGCATTCGGCAGCATTTCACAACCCATCTAGGTAACTCAATAAAATAAATAACTAAGTTGCTTACTTTCAACCTAAAATATGCAGTGACCTCAAAAATGCTTCAAGGTCTATTCAGTGATTTTGTGTACACAATATTTTATCTAACTGCATCACAATATCTATTGCGATAATACCCCGCTCTGAGAGTGTCAATTGCTACCCTCTACTGCTAGCAGCAGACCATGCCAAATTTGGTAGCCTTGCTCGCAGTCGCACGATTAAAAATAGTTGGAAGTAATAACAGTACAAACATACTGTTATTCTATCTTTTTTTGATGTCAGATTTTGTCTTTATCATATTGCTTTCATATTTGCCATTTGGCCACTTCAGTAGCACATCTTTCATGCTAACATCTATGCTTGTTTTAAAAATGCAAATATGTGAATTTCATGAATAAATCATTAAATAGACCTTTAATCTGAATTGTTGTTGCGTTGGGTTGTGGTAAGACAAATCATTAAATAGGCCTTTAAATCTGAACTGTTGCATTAGGTTTTGGTGAGACAAATCATTAAAAAGTAAATTCAAGCTTAAAAAACTAAAAGAGATGCGAGTTACCTAGATGACTTGTCACCTAGACAAATGGAAACTTACACTCGGTACAAACTCACAACATCAACAGAAACATTATAACTTTCTACATATTACATAGAGAGTAGAGAGACGGTCTATACGCTATATCTGACATATTACCTTGTTACATACACAATCACATGTGTATAAATATTTACAATTGATCACATTATGTATATAAAAACATTTATGAATTAAAAGAAGAACATTATACTCTGTATATACACTACTAAAAAAAAATGAAAGGATCAGGATATAAAGTGCCAAAAGCATAAGTAAGTAATCCTCTTTCTCTCTATTCTGTCGGTCCAACATCCGGGCTATCTCTAGTCTCGGGCCCAAACTGCATGTGGCTCACGGTTTGTTATGAACAACAGAAACCGGCTGTGAAGGAGGCTACGTAGCGATGTTGTTGGAGTGACATTCAATTTCGGAAAAAACGACACTCAACCATGGAATTTAATTTTAAGTTTGTCAGTATATAAGCGGTAAATCAAGTAAGTTTCTTCCACTCTGAAGACTTAGAAACGGTTGTTTGATTCCACTGACTATTTGCGATCGAAATTTACATAACACCAATGACAAAAATCATCAACAAAAATCGAATCAGAGACTTGTTTTCACTCGACCGTGAGTCACATCATCAACCGGAAGTGATGTGGCACGGACCGACAGAATTGTTGAGTCAGCAGGGTAAAAACATCACACCAACTGGGTGGGTGTTCCTGCGTGCCTGGTGCTGACAAAAGTGTTTCAATGCCACAGGACTTCAGTACTCAGTAGTGCAAGTGTTCTGTTGCCTGAATATTACTGAATGAAATGGCATTCATCTCATTGATAATGTTACTTAGATTATTTTTGAAAAATTACAATAAATAAGTCTGATCCTTTATTTCTTTGAGGAGTGTATATCTTCCATGGAGAGAAAATTAGTCCACTTTTGGATCCTCAGGCTTGCAAATCTTAATTGCCAATGGGGCAAACATACAAAGCAAGCCCTGGTACACATCCTTTCTGTGTAGCCTTATTGTGCTATTCAGCTACTTTTGGGCATAGCAAACTTGTAAAGCAATATTAATTTTGTAAAATAACTATGTAATAATATGCTTTGGTGAAAAAATGATATCTTAATTGTATCCTATATATTATGGCACTCCTTATCAATCACATTACAAAGACTACATACCATGGATAATATCAAGTAGTTTATGTAATGAAATCTACAAAATGTTTATTTACAAATTCATTGGATATTAGTTCTACTGAAGAATACCACATGTGTAAGGAATAGTCAGCTGAATTCTAAGGGCACATCCTTTGTCTGCCTGAGGAAGAGCCTGCTACAATCCCGGATATAAATAGTTCGAACACTTGTGTCAAAGTAGGACTGTTTGAAACCGTATTTCTGTTCTACTTGACATATTAAAATTTCGCTTTCTTTGGTGTGAAGTCTGAACCATTTCCTACTACTACAACCCTCCCCCTGCCCCACCAATCAATGTTGGATGTTTCTAGGGGTGCATGACCAATAAAACAACTAACAACATTGATCGGGGGGAATGGGGGGCATATTTGAAGTACCCGTGTTAAAGTGTTCGAACAATAATGACCGGGATTGTAGAAGGTATACTCTCAACATACCACCTCATGGCAAAAGGAGACCTGGATGCACACGCACCTCATATTTAATCCAACATGTGCTAGGGTGCGATGAAGGCATGATTCAAGCAGAACAGATAGCTGCAATTGCCAAAGATCACTGTGCATGGAAATATCTTGTGGTCACATGCTCTGCAGCCGAAGAATGATGATGATAATTAATGTTAGTTTACTGCATGTAAAGGATTTTCTACAGAGAGACAATTTCATGGTGAGAATATCATATCTAATCACTGCTCAAATCCATGTGAATTCTCAATGGTTTACAAGTCAACTCCTTACACTTGGCTATTCCATCTGATATCCAAACCCTTGTGGAAGATACCTCTGCTATCGCAATTCAACATGAGCTTTGCGGATAATCCAGGTGGACAATTTTGTGCATTTTAATGTTAAAATCCATCTGAAACATGTTTCAAAAATGTTGAAATCTAGTTGGATTTTACACATTTTGGCAGAAATTTGAGAAATTTTTTTGGTATTCCAAAATCTTTCTCACCTTTTCAACTGTTTTTTGATAAAATTGTTTGACCTGGAATGGCTAAAACAGTTGAATTGGGTTGGAATTCCAAAATCTTTGGGTGTTCAAATGCAATATTCCATTGAGCTTTGAAATCAAACCTTATGGAAGAATAATTTACAAAGATGTTACAAGAATATGTGATACAAATATTTACCTTACTGACAGTGGCATCATAGGTACAATATTTTTAAAAACAAATTGTTCAGTTCATAGAAAGCAAATCCAGGCAAGCATATGTAGAGATCTAAGTTAAAAATATGTATAGAGTAGAACATCAAATTCTTGAAGTTCACAAAAATACCTAATAGCAGCCGATACCATGAAGGTGATATATCCGAATTGAATGAATGACTTTAATATGTGAGGATGTAATACAATACTACCAACTCAATACAAATAGGCTTAAGCAGGCCTTAAAAGTGTATGAAAAGAAAATTCATCCGTGCCACTTTGATATCGTATTTGTATATCTGTGTATATTGTTTTTCTTTCCTTTTAAATTGAGAAGTCTGTGACATTAATTTGCTTTATTCTGAAAATGGTGGAAACATTGGGATATCTTGAAATGAGTCTTCAACAGGCTGGTTAACATTATATCCTGTATTCTGCTGTCCTTCCAGCATACGATATATGTCAGGGAATTCTTCCTGCTGTTGAGGATGGGCTTGCTGCTGATTGGCTGCTTCTTGTGCTTGTGGGTTGCCAGCTGTTGTTTGCTGCCATTGTTGCCACATTGCAGGATCTCTTCTTGCAGCAGCAGCTGCAGCTGCCATATTGGCTGATGCATCGGTCCGGTTGCTGTAGGCCATCTGGGAAGGAGTACCAGCTGATAAAATAATAGACATATAACAGTCAGAATGTAGCACTATTTTCTTTCTTAAGATTAATATCAGTAACTTTCTGTTTTGAACTGTGCATCGGCCCTACAGAAAAGAGTATTGCAAACAAATGAATAAAAACATGTTCCCAAACCTCTAAGGCAACAACTTATCAAAATATAATTGCAATTATTTGATATTTCATGAGTAATATGTCAAAAAACCACCACCAATAGATGAGGGTTCCCATAGTGCAGCTATATGACCCAAGTTAGGTTGCAATATGACTTGAACTGTTCATGAGACCAAATTTTAACCAAATGCCTTACATAATTGTTGACGTACAAAACACACATGGACACATATCTCATGATGCCGTATGGTCTTTTCCTTAGGATGACCTCAACCAGCAATAGGTCAGCCTGACCTTGGTCAGTGTCATCTGTTTACATGGGGAATAACTATGGTCTCCATCCAGACATGCAGTCACAGATAAACATTGTTAATTTTTAATGGCTAAAATATAGGTATGAATTGCAAAGACTGTTCAAATCAACATAAATGTAATGTAATTCATGTGTTACTGTGGGTGTTACAGCTGTGAGTAATGTGAGAGAATATAAACCAGTGCTTTTGTTTTATAAGAATGACTCTTATAAAAGAAGCCATTTATGCTATTGACACTGCCCACACTCGATGAGTCCAGTAGGGTCTTTTGTGGGTATTTATGTGATGTGATCACACTAAATAAGTCTGATGTTGATCAAATTCAAAATTCAATTTCAATTTCATTGCATGAGCCATTTTCATAGCTTTTATTTTGCTGAAAACCCCATCATAATTAGACTTATGGTTCCAGAGATAAGGTAATTTTAGTGTGCCTCAGAACAATACAATACAAAGGAAGTTGAATACTATTGGCTAATCTCAAAATCATAATTCCCGTCATCCTATTCATTTTGCTTGATCATATCACATATAGAGATTCTAATTATGTATTAATGATCCCTTGGCTTACCTTGTACATGTTGTTTATCTTGGTAAGCTGCATATCCAGCAGGTGCAGCAGCGGCAGCGGCCGGAGCAGATCCTCTTGTTGTTGTACTCTGTAACTGAGTATATGTAGGTGCTGGTGATGATGTGCTATTACTAGTGCCCTGAGGTGTGTATGTACCAGATTGACCTGACCTCTGGCTAGTGCCCTGAAAATATCAACAATATACAGTATTTATATACCTCATATATATATTCCTGTCACCTGATTGGTCAAAAGTGCGGTCATTGAATTAGCTATGCCCTCAAAATGAACTATGGACTGGTCATGGAAACAAACTATGGACCGGTGTTAGTCTACACATGCGCAATCGCAACGGTCATCCATTCAGTATATAAAACAAATATTGACTGCTTTATATTCGGGGCATGGTTAAAATTATAGGTCCGCGGTGATCTCAAAACTAAAAACATGGGCCTATAATTTTCACGTAAGGCAAGCCCAAGGTTCGAGCCCTCGTCGATCGTATCTCCCGGCCCGCAGCGCAACGCCTTAACCACTCGTCCATCTCGCCCTTTGTGTGACATAAGCCTGACCAAGAAAATGACTGATTTTCATCAGTGTTAGCTACATTTTTACCAGTTAAATTTGAAAGGCACTAACATTTTTTACCAGTGTACTAAGTTTATTTTGGAGCATGCACATTTGGTAAGCTGGATTCAACAGCCAACACACACATTTTAGCAATGTAATGTGTTATACACTATACCGCACTATACACATTTCTGGAATATTCCTACTTGCATTCAAATACATCAAATGATATTTACCCTAGGTAGCTCTCAACTAAAACAAAACCAACAAAATGCAAACATTGCTACACATCTGACCACACATATAGTATAGTGAAGGCTCTATCAAGCCAAGGGCAAGAGGAAGTCATGTAGAAAATGTCCAGAAGACATATAATCCTGAACCAACCCATGAACATAGCTATAGCCAGGGACCACAAAAGCTATGTAGTAACTAATCAATGAAGTGGTCATTAAACAAGCGATTCTTTCTTTTCTGCAGCAAAATGGAAAAGGGGAAGAGGAATAAAAAGCTGCACTTCTAACTTTCATGGTGTTCATTTTTACTATGATTCTCTAAACATTTACATGGTCAACATTTTGCTAAATGGGCAGAAACAATTTCGGATTTGATCCAACCATTTATCCCAAAAATTAGGGTGGGGGATTTTTTAAAATCACGAAAATTTTTTGTAGCTAAATTTATAGCAAGGCTGTTTTTTTTCTGAAGTGCCTCCACTCAGAACATTTGAAAGTATCCCAAATTGTAAAGGTAAGGCATGTAGCAACCTTGCAATACACATCTCATAAATAAAAGCACACACACACGCACAAAACTCTACCTCTACTTGTGAGTATTGAGCTGGTGTCCATGATGCCTGTGTTTGACCGCTATAGCTCTTGGTAGGATCATCCAAACCACCTACAGCTTTACCAGCCTGCACACTTTCATCAGCTCGGTACGGTTGTGGCGCTCTCACCTGACTGTATGCTGCACCGCTATATCCAGCTGCTCCTTGCATAGCACGTCCAGATTTATCATTACCCATCACAGAGCCATAGACTCCTACGGTGTCGGACTGGAATCGAACCAGGGACTCTGATGATTTAGTTTCAGTGCTGGGTTTCTCTGCTGGTCTATCTGGTACAGTTTCTCCTGGAGCACTGTCAGGAAACAAAATATAATTTGATTAGTCCGACATTAGCAAGCCACATAACACATATGTCCCAATCAGGGGTCAAAATACTTCTTTTTTTCAGGGAGCCATTTTCTGTTTTTACCGAAAACTAGAAACGTGATTGAGATGCCTCCACCAAGGGGCGATTTAAATTAGGAAAGCTATTATAACAGCTTTTAAATGTCAAACTATATGAGTAGTAAACAAACATAAACTCAAATGACATTTGACCTCCGTATGTGACCCACATAAAACACTAAATCTGTTCAAACACGGTTGTGGGTGCTGGTAAAGGTAATATTCAGTTCCTTGACACAGCTCTGTATTGTCGGGCTCCGTAGTACCTTCGTCTTATAGAATACTTACTTGACAGCGGTATTTGTGCACACAATGTACTCCACTTCATCTGTGTATGGATTCTGGAAGCTGAAGCAACTTGTTCTCAACCAACACCACTCACGATTCTTAGCTTGGAAGCGATACATCAAGGACAACACCTGACCCTTCAGTTTCACAGCTGCAATGAAAAATGTAAACAAACCAGTAAGATGATAGCTTTGCAGATTGAGTCCACAGTAAATGATTTAGACATGAATGCACTCAAAATCTGTGTTTACCAGGAATATGGTATCATATTGTTTTGTTGACTCAGCGAAGCGACAGACAGAAATATCTCCATCAACGAACTGTGGTATTTTGCTGGACTAACATAGTGCGTTATCTGTCAAGTGAAGCAGATAACTTGCTCAAGTGATTTCCGAGAGAGGAGCTTACGGTCAACATAGAAGACCATTTGGAAAACACTAGCATAACAGCTAGGATAGGATTTGGACTGAGACTGTGGTAGACCAGGGGTTTCCCTTAGGTAGACAGGATCTTGGACATTGCCGGATCTTGGATCAAGAACTGAGACAATCAAAGGGATCTTATCAGAACATTAGTTAATCAAGATCTCCAGGCTTAAGTAAGAAATCATATCAAGAGGAAATAATTTAATATACTTCACTAGTACTTAAGGATAATTTTACACATACCTTGTTCAAAACTATCTTTGAGATGGCCTTGATCTTCTGGGTGATAAAAATCAAAGCTAGATTTACCCAGTAACTCTTGTGGTTGGTAACCAAGAACAGCTGTTATTCTGTGTGAAAAGGAAGGGAAAAAGTGTGACTGATTGGATGTGTTAATTCAAGTTTTACCTGGACTCCAATTCTCGCGTTTCACAATACGATGCGCCTCCAGCGATCGCTGGGTCGAGGCCAAAATACGCAGTGCATCATGGGAAAATGAGTCGACATCCAAAGCCCCCGTAATACGAATACAATACAGGAACATGCATCATTGTGGCTTTAAATGTCATTATAATGATGTTACATGCGAATGCACACAACAACAACAACAACAACTATAATAGAAGTTCCATTTTCTATCTATTGATCACAGGGAATCCTTCGTGGAGCTGTTTTCAACATATTTATTATCACACTCGCGTGAAAATTCAATAGCAGCTATAACGGCGATGTCGACTCTGGAGTCGAAAATTTGACTGCCAAAAGCAACCGCTGGCGGCCCATCGTATTGTGAAATGCGAGAAATATAGTAAACAATTTCCAAAATATTGAACTCTTGATACATTCTCACAAAATGAGGGGAAAGTTGCAAAGTTATATCCAGATTTATTATCTCTGGATCATAAGCTTTAAAGTGATATATAATTTATGCCAGGGTTGCTCATTCACTTGGTATTCAAAAGTCAAATGGTATTCAAAAGTCACCTGGGCACCAAGGGAGAACAGTGCCAGTGCATTGATTGGTCACCCCAGGTTAAATAAGAAATAAATAAATAAATAAACAAATTTTCAATGGTTATTTCTCTTGTTTTTTGGCATGTACAATGAGCCATATCAGCTTTTCTTTCACATCAAACAGGTTTCATAATATAGAATTGCAGATTCATACGTAATAAAATGAAAGTAATTTAAATCAAACTTCAACACTGTACTGCTTATTTACTTTGCTTACTGGGAGCACTGCACTTTCAAGGAACTTCCTCATCATCAGCCAATGTTGTTAGCTTGTTTTTCTTGAAAAAGACTAGAGACCAACCTAATCAGGTGACATCACATTCGATGAAAAGTACAAAGCCGCTGGCCCCAAATCAGTCGTACAAGAACATGTAAAAACGAGTAAGAACACATACCAAATAGACTGGGACAATGACAATGTAAAGTACTGGAGAAAGAAACAAAAGACTTTCCCAGGAGGGCCCTGGAAGCCATCCAGATCAAGAAACAAGGACCTTCACTGAACCGAGACATAGGATTGGAACTAATTGGTGACGTCATGGAATGTGATGTCACCTGATCAAGCTGGTCTCTAGCCGTTTCCAAGAAGAGCTAACAACATTGGCTGATGATGAGGAAGTTCCTCGAAAGCGCTCCCGGTAAGCAAAATAAACAAGTAGTATTAAAGTTTAATTACTTTCAGGTTTCATAATGTACTTCATCAGTGTAGGGTTTCTTAAAGAATTGGCTATATAGAGATTTTTTACAGATCTTTCTACCAAAATGAAGTTCTTCGTAAAAAACACATACAAAAGTGAATTTTTAGTATGAAGGCTTTTTTTTCTCGGCATGAAGACCATGCATTATGCATACACACAACAACAAGGAAATACATAAAAAAGACACACAAAATCAACATGTATAATGCAGAGGGTCTATATCATAGTCTACCCTATCCTATTTTTCATTCCATTTTTAAGTCCTTTAGAATTAGCATACCTCTGATCTACAAATGTGAATTTTCCATCTACATTGTGTCTTGAGATGAACTCATTGGCTGTGCTACTGCCATTCAGATCACCACAATTAGGTGAGCTGGTGACTTGTAAACGTCCTATAGCAACCAGACAGTAATGGTTACCTCCACTATGACCATCAGAATCAGCTTCTTGTTGCTCTATCACACCTATAATACAACATGGATAAACACAATGGTTAAATATTATATAATATAATCAGATCCAGAGATTGCATCTGACGTCACCTGTCAATCAAACTTAGACACACTTTGTTTACGAGTCAATGTGATGATTGTTGTCTTAACGCAGCAGTAGAACAGCGTGCCTTATGGTTAATTTTGCACCTTTAAACATACAAACCGTCTCAAAGTTAGGTCTTATGAACAGAAAACTTTCTTTTCTAAAAGCACCATGTCAACAATGCCTAAAAAGTTGGTTTTTCCCTTGTACCATAATTTGTCACCATTTCCTGTGATTTCTTTTCTCTAATGAAGGCACCAAATGAATCAACTTTTCTTTTACGTACTACTAGCCAATCAAGGGTAGTAGGGAGTTTGATTGACAGTAACGTCAGATGTAAACTAGTTTTTTTGATTCAGTCTCAGATTATAGTGGGAACGAGACAGTAATGGTCACCATGTGTATAACTTTGTGCATTGATTTCTTTGCTTTATCACACTTCCAATAAAACAATCAAAAAAACATATTGATTACTCTCACTAACTTACTCAATACCTAAGTTTACTGATATCTGAGACGAATGATGAAAAGTTATGAACTTTTAATATGTCCATTTTTCTTACGCTTTAATTGTTTTATTTTATAATTTATATCTCAATTTCATTATTGCAAACATTTGTGCGATTGGATCAGATCGTGTCACATATAGGCATTGGTACCGGTATACTTTATTACAGCACTAAATGCTTTACATATACAAGGGTAAAGGGGCTCTGTACTTTACCTGATGATGGGGGCCAGTTCTTGATGTATCCTGTGCAGTGTACTACAGCATACTGATCACCATCTTTAGAGCTTCCCAAGCTATTTCTATTTCGCATGTGACAGTAACGACCCATAGTCATCGGGTCTAATTGAGCGTTTCCATACTTCATACGGCATATAAAACCACGCCGTGAGCCCATACAGAACCTCATGGATGCTGTAAACAACAATTCAAAATAACATTACACCATGGCCTCACAGTCAATACATCTTCATCTAACATGATTTCAAATGAAGTATAGAGACCTGAAGATTAGTCAAAAATGCTGTTTCCTTGTGAGGAGTTAACTTGAATATTTTTATTAGTTTCATGAAGGGTTTCAGGTGCTAGCGCCCTAATAGTACCATTTTTTCACAATTTTTTATGCTTTTTCAAATTTTTCCGCCCTTTTTTATTTACTAATTCTTTTTGCCGCCCCTTCGTTTTTTGCAGCCCATATTTTTGCTGCCCCTTCTTCTTCCGCCGACCCTTCATTTTGGCCGCCCCCTACTTTTACCCAGGGGGGCTCGCGCCCCCAAAGCCCCCCCCCCAAAAAAAATATGCGCATGTTTATAGCATCACACATCATTGCATTCAGTCACAATAGTTCATTATGTAAAAAAGAGATTGTTTTAAGCTGTGTTAAAAGTTGCATCTGAGTCCATAGGAGTCAACTCTCAAACAATACAGCAGACCATGCCTATTCATGTGTTTGTTAAAGAAAACCTGACTGCTATGGGCTCAGGTGCCACTTTTAAAATGGCCTCTTTTCTTACATAATTAACCATTGTGTCTAAACGCAATGATGTGTGACGCCACAGGGGTCCACAGGGGTAAAACAAATAGGGCTGTACATATCTTTTTACATTTTTCATTTCGTAAAATATTTATCCACTTATTTTAAAAAGTATTAGGGGGAACTTGTGCACAGTGTATGACATCACTGTTAATGTATTGAGGTAATATTACCATATTTTGTTTGTAAATGAGTTCAAGTCACAGAATTAGAGAAGGAGAACTGGGACTCCCTATACCGCCACGTACAATCTCGCCGCCAGCTATGGAGAGAAAATTGGGGGTATTCGGGTCTTTGCCGACGGTGCGCGGAAACGAACGAAAACAAATCTGCATCTCATCATTAGCGTCTTGGTATCGCATGCAGGTCGCATCACTGTGCATCTCTCAAATACCGAATACCCCCAATATTTGCTCCATGCCTGTATCAAGATGGTGGTCGAGTCCCGGTTCTCTGTCTCTAATTCTGTGGTTCAAGTTTATCTGAATATTTCAAGTGAGCTCAATTTGCCAACCTATAAAGTCAATCATATCTAGATCATAATACTTACATTGGTGACCTTCTTTCTTTACAGTCCCAGCTGAAACGAAAAAATACAAATGGAATGATAAGAATTAGAATTTCAAGTCACATGACCAAAGTTCTGCTATAGTTACATACATAACAGGTATTTTATTCAGAGCTTCACTGAGGGATTTAACTAGAGCGTCCAGAATTTCTCAGTTCCCCTTTAAGACTTTTTAGAATAACTTAAAAAGTTTCTTACAAAATCAAACAAATTTATTGGTTGCCTATTTTGATTTACACACCTGGGGTCCATTTCACTAAACATTACAAAGCTTTGAAAGTCTCAACATCCTTACGAGCAGTACCCTTCGTAAGAAATATGCATTTACTACAGGGACCCTTCATAAAGTTATGTCTAATATTGGGTATTCATAACTTTATGAACAGTTAATCGAGTTCAGTAACTAAAGTTCCTTGTATCTGATCCAATTATACACTTACTTGTGAACGTTTCAACAAGTAAATATATAATTGGATCAGATACAAGGAACTTTAGTTACTGAGTTTACTCCACCGATCCTGATGAATTTGTTCAATCAGTTAATTGAGTTACAAAGGGTTAAAAATTTTGTGAAATTGACCCTTGGTCTAACTTACAATGTCACACATTGTTGCATTCAGTCACGATGGCCTATTATATGAGAAAAGATGCAGTTTGAAAGTTGCCCTTTGGTCCATTAAACTCTCACAAAGCATGCAGAATGCAATCTACATTAGGTCAGTTCTACTGCATTGTTTGAGAGTGGAATGGACCACCAAAGTGCAACTTTCAAAACTGAATGAGCCTTGACATTGTATATTATTATTGGACCAATTGTGTCAAACAAAACAAGTTCCAATTACTTTTTTATGGTTTTTAATTTGTAAAAAAGTTTTTGAGTAAATTATAAAAAGTCAATAAGGAGGAACTTACAACTTGTGAGTTCTTTAGGTGATTACAGTTCAAATCATAGTTACTTTGAAAATAGCAAATAACTTATTATGGCATAAGCAGTTCAATAAAATGAAATGTACTCAAGGGTGAAAAATAACAGGCTATGGGCCTTGTTTCAGGCCCATTTCTTGCCTACTGTAGCCATTGAGAATAAAAATCACAACAACCGACTACACTTTTTGTCCTAAACCATAGCACGCCCATCACCATACAGTCTATACATATTAAGATACCCAGGAAATAGGAAATGGTGAACCAAAATGGGGGTTTTCCGACAATTTGAGATCAGAATTTGAGCCATTACTGGTAGAATGTAGGCTATTGAACTATGCTATTGGTTATTAGACCATTTTGGCTTAAATACTGACTGTTACTAAAACAGTGAGCCCTGTTTAATTAGACTAAAGTGAGTCCTGGGTCTGAAACAGGATTCACTTTTTTCCGAAACGTAGAAAAACCTTTACTTTCTTTCTCCCTTGAATGTATTGCAATGCAACACAATGCAATGCAAAGCATATCGCTTACTTTTCAGATCTAGAATGCGTCCACTGTTGGGTGATTCTGATGTTGACAACTGCTCTCTGACTTTATCCAAGTCATCTGGGTGCACCAGATCAAATAGGGATCCCCCTACCCATTCAGCTGCGGTTGGTTCAGGACTGGTGTAAGAGAATCTGAAACATAAATGATGCGACCAGTTTCGCATGATGCTACATAAAGGAATCCATCTGCAGCCTAATATTGATAGAATGAAAGAGAAAAACAAACAAAAATATATTTAAGTCAGTTTTCAAACATCTGTTAATTTCATGAGGTTTAAATGAACACAATTTCCATACAAATACAAACATTCCCCGACAAATTTCCTGTTATTCTCTTCCTGATAGAATGTGACTTTATTTCCTGCCATCCTGATGACCACACACGATACCTTGAACTAGTTTTATCAACACTGTAGCACATGTCTAACAACATTTATTTCTCATCATTATAAACAGTCTACTGTACTGATACTGAACACATGAACAGCAATGTTTGTTTATATATTATAGCAAGAAATATTTCATTCCACTCACCTATTTATGTAATAAATAATGACTACAGACTCCATTGAGATATAAAGCTGTATATCCTTCAATAGAAGATTTCTGTGCTATTTACATCAAGGATTTATTGGGGGAGGGGGAACTTACATGTAATGGTGGTACAGGTATGTGCGGCAGTCAAGGGTCCCTTTGTCAAACTCTCCAGCAGTTCCTCAAGACCCACAATTGGATCATGCTCCAGTTCTTTGAGCCTCAAACTCGTAGCTCTTTAGCACAAAATTTGGAATTTTTAAGCTCCACAGCCTATTTTAATTTGGCAAAATTTTAATTCATTAGACCCCTTAAAATGTTGAAATTTCAGTTCACCAAGCTCTTATTTTACCCAAAAATCAGTTCTTAGTTCCCAAAATATCTTCCACATGGGAGTATGAATTTCATATGGAATGAACAAATCCGGCAGCTCTATTTGAGTTCCATACACCCTATGAAGATTAAACGTGAATCTTCCACAGAGGGAGGTTGAGTTGGGTTGGCTAATGTGCTAATTCCATTTGAAATTCATACTCCCTCTGTGGAGGATATTTCCAAAATCTTCCACGGGGAGTGAGCAATAGCCCATTATGTGTAGACACCTAACTTACCTCCAGTATGAGATGTTTCAGCTCTTGGTCTGTCAGGAAAGATGGTCTGTAGGTACCTTCTGTACTTGTATTACCAGTTCCTACACAAGGAAAACAATTAGGAATCGGTTACCACAAAATAATGATGCATATTGATACATATATACAAAATAATAATGAAGTCTGGGTTCAAGCTTATGGGCAGCAGGTACTGTCTATATTTGCAGTATCAGATACATATCCACAACAAAGCAATCAGGATCAATAACATCTTAGAGTAATACATGTACCATGCATATGGGCCCACAAGAAATTGTAGATAAAGTATAAACATTGTACAATTGCAATCATGCTTTTCAGGAAAATCCTGTAAATTTAAAGTTAAGCATTCTTCTAAACCTGTCACTCTTTTATTACCTAATCTTTATTAAGTTATTTATAATTTGAGCAGCAGATACTGTTCTTCTATGATGTCCAAGACATAGTGTCCAAACAGTTAGGCAATGCCTGGTCTCAACTAGCTACAAAGTCTACCATTTACTCCATCTGCTGCCAATTTAAAAGAATATTAAAAATATTGTGTTTTCAACTTTTCAACTTCAAGGCAAACCAACAACATAAGGTGGTACTACATCAACCCTTGATAAATTTGTCACTATTTCTGCATTTTTCTCAAAAAATAATAACTCACTGGTAACAAAAGTTATTTATTTTATAGGGGCAAGGCATCCAGTTTAACTGGAATTTCAGTGACTCAAGACGAGTGGTACGTTATGAGAAAAGAGGTACAGCTAGAACATACCTCATTTCTTAACACATATAAAGAACCACTTGTCTTGAATCACTGAAATTTCAGTGAAGTAATTGGATTCCTTACCCCTATAATATACATAACATTTGTTACCAGTGTGTAGTTATTTATTTTAGAAAATGCAAAATTAGTCACAAAATTTATCAGGGGTGTAGTACCACCTTAAATTCAAATGACTTCATTTAGCAATACAGCAATATATAATAGTATGAGTTGATGTGGTTTGCCAGCCAGGTACTGTACTAACCTCGTAATGACTTCATATGTGATACAGCCATGCGTAATATTGTGAGCTTATCCGGCTTGCGGGCCAGGGCACTGCATGTCGGTACCATGTCTGATAGTTCTGTAATATATGCAGTCATCTTATTTCTTCTACGTCTCTCAATTTCACTATGGTTTTCTCTGTAATGATAAAGAAATAACGAAAGTTATGTATGGTTAAATTTAACAGAAACTTGCTCCTTGTTCATGCCTTGCAACTGAAGGAAGGGGCATGTGAGTATACATGTAAGTGTCACGGTTTGGTGGGGTGTGTTCATGAGTGTAAAAGCATCTTGATGTGTATTGTGTACATCTTCTGAACATTTAAAATCAAATGTGAATGTTTCGTCTCAAAGCTCTTAATTCTATGCAGAATGATCGTCAAAATATACCCCCACCCCCATCAGGCATCTTGGTCACAGATTCACAGCCATACAATTTGACAAGTCTCAAAGTCTTTTATTTCAATCTCTTAGGCGTAGATGTATGTAAAATGCTCAATCAGTACATCATGGTGCTTGTTAACAATAGACAATTTAGGAAAATCCACAAAGCCATTGCGATTTAACCATAATTAGTTCACATTGATTGTCACATGCAACTCTGCAGTTCACTGTGTGCGGTAACCATGGTCGCTAACAATATCTTTCAGCTTCGGGATTGTCCAAAATGGTCCATTCTCATGTGACATCTATCCGGAATGTTACACTTTACATAATACATAGATTTTCAAACCCAAAGGTTAGGAAGATGTGCACCTGTAACCAACTGATACATGGAGAAGCTTTGAGACAAACCAATCAATTGATTAGGAAATTGAATCAATCAAACCTGATCAATCAAAATCAATGCCTTTCAGGAGATGTGATAAAACCAATCAAGGGACATGCAGAGATTTATTGTCAAATCATTTTCCATGCTCTCCATTTTTGCAGGCTTGTAATTGTATTAAAGTTACCCCAACAGTTTCTCTCCCATGAAATAAATGATCTAGAAATATATGTTTTTGTCAAATTACAATTCCGTAAATTTTCAACTTGGTTTAATATTTCACTAGAAGCGACAAGAATTAACAAAACAAAAAACAAGTTGGCAAGGCAGTTCAGTTATGAAACCTAACATCATAATTATTGTGATAATATTGCCTTTTAATAGCCAACATGCACTTGTAGCAGCAGGTGCTTCAGCCACTATATGAAAAAGCATTTATCAATTTATCATATGATAAAATTGATCAATTCCAGGATCAAAATAAGCACACTATTTTGTACAGAAAAATCTGGGCATGTCCCTTTAATGATAGGATGATGTATGAGTGAGTGCAAGCAGCATTCTTGATTTCCCTCTTGAGCAACCATGCATCTATGAAGCAGAAGGAAGTAAATGGTGAATTATTAGTCAAATGCAATCCAATTCTCTCATTCTAGCTAGGTTAGAAGCTATGATGATATGCAATGTAATTCTAGTCATCACTGCATACAATAGGCTGATATATGCAGGTTGGCAAGCACACAAGCATGTCTTCTGATGATGATACCTATATTGTATGGATCACAGATGGAGGTTAGACCACTTGACCTACAAGATTGCAAGTTGTGTGGGGGGCATCTGTTTCAACAGCAATCAGGAACTTTTAGTCACATGTTTTAAGAGCTTTTAATTCTGAATACTGAAGAATGTCTTTCTGATATCAAATAATTTTCATTTTTTGAAATTCACGATATAATACAAATTTTATGACAAATTATTAAAATTTGATATTTTTCACATTTTGATATATAACAGTCCTCAAAGAAAATGTTATAAATCTAATGACATATTCTTAAAGTGTATGTATGTATATATTGAAGATATGGATTTTTTTTCCCAAAAGACCTAATTTTGTTTGGTGTTTTGGGGAAAAAATATCCATATCTTCAATATGAAAGGTCAAAATTTTCAATTTGATCGTCGTATTTTCATACCACCTACATACACTTTAAATATAAATCATCAGATTTATAAAGTTTACTTCAGTACTGTTAAATATCAAAATATCAATTTTAATCATTTGCCATAAAATGTGTATTACATTGCAATTTCAAAAAACAAAATTTGATATCAGAAGACATTCTTCGTAATCGTATTTAGAATGCAATTTGATATGTCTGATGTGCTCTAATGTCCCACAATAAATACTGTCCAAACGTTCATACCCCACCCCTTAACGCTGTGTTACATGGACGATTGGATGTCCACTGTTACAAGATCTATTCCAGAGGGTGCTACACACCTTTGGAAAGAATTAAGCCTAAAGATCCCCCAGTATGGATCAAATGTTGGGTCGATCCATGGTATGGCGATTACTTGAGATTTGAAAAAGTTCATGGATACCGGAAAATGTCAAAATTTTATAATATAAAATCTAAGGGTCCATGGTTGCGGGTAAATACAAGTATGTGGGTGTCTAGGGTGGCGTGTGGGTAGGTGTGTGTGCTTATATTCATGTGGGTGTATTTGCTGTGGCCCACATCTGTTTGAGAAGTTAAAATTTATCTATTAGTAGTATTTTACAGTTCTTCAAAACTTCTTCATCACCTGGACTGTCTTGAGACATGATCAGGTAACCATATTTCTTGTATGTTTAACTTCATAATTTTGTTTAACCTTTGTTGCGCATATGTCCACACAAATTCATTTAGCAATCCCCATTTCAAGCATGTCCCTGCGAGCATGAAATCTGGATTGTTAAGGCATAGGCCCACATTTAAGGTAATGACAGAGCCACAAATAGTCGGGTATGGAGACTCATCCAAAAGAATTTAATCAGAAGTATCATATTGACACTTCTGATTTCACAGAATGTCATGAACTGAATCAGCTTGGTTGTACTATTTGCCATGTTCAGTGATGTTGTGCAATATATTTATCTCAAACTATGGTCTAACCTCACTATGCACTTCTATGAGATAATGTAATGTTAAGGTGGTATTGGATGCATTTTCTAGAAATAAGGAAATGCTTTGAGCATGTTTTAAACAGATTAATTGAGTAGGGTAAAGTACACTGATCAATATGCCTTTTGTTTGAAGCAAATCGGACATACGGTTTCTATACTACATCAAATTATATTTTCTTTGTATCTTATTGTTTTTATCAATAATCAATATAGTTAATGAGCTAAAAGGACTGTAAAGGCTCATTAATATGTAATTTTGCCAATATTTTGCTAAAATCAATGCATAAATGTTCATGGTACTTTTATTTTGCATACTTTTGCCCTGAAACTTGGTCAAAGTGTTTCTAATTTGTTCTCATGTATTATATAGTGAAGCTTCCCTCTATATTTGCATAATTTATGAGCTAATTTGCATAAATGCTAATTAATTATGCAAATTAGGGCGGCTAGCTCATTAATTATGCATAAATTATCTGGAAGTCATTAGGAACACTTTGACCAAGTTTGAAACCAATATTCTGTTAAATTAAAATGTTATGAACATTTATGCATTGGATTTTAGCAAAATATTGGCAAAAATTACATATTAATGAGCACTTTCAAGTCATATTAGCTCATTAACTGTATTGATTATTGATAAAAACAATACAATACAAAGACATTTAAAATGTATGTATTATGAAAACCGTATGTCCGATTAGCTTCAAACAAAAGGCATATGGATCAGTGTTCTCTGCCCTACTCAATTAATATGTTTAAAGCATAAATAGAGCACTTCCAAAATGGGTCCAGAACCACCTTAATTGTGGTGACAAAATAACTATTGTGAAGAAATCTGTCTATGATACTGGTTAGTATGGTTATTAGCAAACTACAAAATGCATTAGATTTGCAGTGTCTTTCAAACTTGCTTGAAGTATTCTTTTCACCTGTGTTCCATATTCAAACATTTCAGGCATGGAAATAATTGTTTGATTACCAGGTTAAAACAGGGTTAATTAATTGATCAGTGTTTTTTTGCTTTGAACAAGGACATACCATGGTACTTATTTGAGGCACAATGCAATGCATGCCTCTAATAATGAATACAGAACATAGGTTAGAAGAAACTCCAATGGCCAAAATGACACAGAAAGATTAACTTTTGCTGGTTATCAACAAATATCCAGTGTAATTGTCGATATAAGATACTGGGAACCAGGTAAGACTGGGTTACCTACCTTTTTCGAGTCACAACCACAAATTTAATTAATTAACGTTACCTTAGTTAAACTTAACCAGTACATGGCATTTCAGAATACACTGTGAGGAATTGTACAGGGCTACAAGTGAGGGGTAAACTTATTGGATGAAACCCGTAACACGTAGGGATGTTTTGCACTTTTCAAAGTGTATGTGCCATTTTGACATAATTTCTTCAATATGTATCCATTTAATTGATAAAAATGGTAGAGTTTAAAAAATGACAACATTTCTAGTGACTTTTCCTTCCAACACATCAATGATGATGTCAACGCAAAGCCAGCGAATCCAGTTCAAACGGGGGTGTGAAATCCCTTCGAAAGTAGCAGATAGCACAATTTGTCATCTTTAAAATTTTACTTTTTATCATAAAGTTGTGTACATCCATATCAAAAGGATGCACTTGTCAGCTGCTACATGTGTATATAGCTAGGAATGTCAAGTAACAAACTCATCTCTGAGGTAATTTCAAATCATACCCATGTCACAAAGTTTAGGAATGTTCTCTGTATTCCTAAACCCTGTGACTTGGGGAAGATATGGTATTTATCCCTATTATGTTATAGCAGCAGACAAGTGCATCCTTTTGATATGGATGTACACAATTGCCATATTTCACTCAAATCAAGTCATATAGAATTGAGTGAACTATCAAAATGTGCAGAACAAATTGCATTCAACTTTAACTTTGACATAATTTTAAAAAGAAATGGCATCTTATTTAAGTGTAACAAAACTTTTTGTGAGCAGTTTATGTGGACATTGACAAATAGCCAGCAATAGTTAAGACCTATCAGTGTCAGTACACCATATTGTCATTCAAGCAGTGTTTTACCTTGCAAACCGTTCTTTGTCAGGTTTGTCGTCGTCTGCCCCCCTGTGAAAGTGATTAAAGACCAGCGGAAGATATATCAACATCCAGAAATTTCCCTTGGTATATTATGGATTTTAATAACTGTCTGAAGCATGTTTTGTATGTTGATGATTTAAACCATGAGCAACTAACTAAAGCCATAATGTACGATCTTATAACATGAAATTGGTTAATTTTTTCAAACCTGATTTTTTTTTTTTATATTTGTAATGTTTACACATGTGCCAACTTGCACCTAAATGGAATAGGCTAAATTTGTTGTCTTTGTAGGTCAACAGAGCAAAGTTCGACATATTATCATAATTTAAAAATTATGATAATATGTCCTCCCATAGAACTGCGTGTTAAATGCCCAAAATAACGAATGGGGTTTCTTTCACTTTACCTTGTTATTTCAACCTAAAATGGACAGCAACCCTTCTCATCAGTTTACTAATATTATTTCAACATTTTGAATAAAGAATAACAAAATCAAAATTTGATGTAAATCGTACATTAAGGCTTTAATGCTGATCAAAGTAACCCCTTCTTGCATTATGAATAAATATTGCTCATAGTTTTCCAATTTTAAAGGCATATTGTGTAAGAGGTCTCAATATTTCTCTACTGCCAAATAATTCAGAGGAATTAAGCTTTCACATCAAAATTGAGTTCTGAAGACCAAAATAAATAATTCGGAATACAAATTCTGAACTCAGGCATTCAGAAATAGCGGCATGCACCATTTGTGGGGTACAGCCAGATTTGATGTGGCCCATCCCAACGAAGAAAAAAAAAAGTAGATTTATTTTGACCAAATCAGAAGTAAAAAAATGGATAACAGTTTTTTCAATGATACCAAGGAGATGCTCCCCAAACTATTTAAAATCCTAAAACCAAGGGGTGGTGCCCCAAACCCCCTCCAGGGCTTGCCCCTGGATCCCATAAGGCACCCTTGAGCATGTCCTTAGACCCACACACCACTCTGCTCTATTTGAATAGCGGCACTTTTGTTTCTAAATATTTGTAAAGTGGTACTTCTTTTTATCTATTTGAGAATGCCTAGTTTCAAATAAATGTTGTTCTATTTTTCAAAATGTTACAGATACCACATTTTCTCACAATGTTATCAAATTTTACAAATAATGATATATTATAAATGAATCAAAATATAAATAATAACTTAATAAAATAATAACATTTAGTTCTAAAATATTACCAGTTCGATTCTTAAAATGGTAAAAAAATGTTTAAAAAATTGGGTTTTCTTCTTGGACATTATCACACCAGATTCATGCATTATGAATCAACTACAATACATAAATTACTTCATTACCAATGCATTTAACCTAGCTAAGTATTGCTTATTCCAGGCACGAACAACTGCTCAATGAAGTATAAAATTTGGATTAGAGTGCAACACGTCCGCCTGCCAGTCCGTCATACTGCGACAGACTGGCTCTAGGTCATTGTCTTCATGCACCCCATTGTTACCACCACAATTACTTGCTCTATTCCCTGATATGGATACGTGTAGATAAATAATACTGTATAAAGCCTACGATATTATGTGGCAGAAACATTTTGCAATTTAAATGTTCATAAAAACCACATTTTTGCAGCAGGTAATTCTTGCAAAAGTTTCATTAAACATTGCAAAACAAAACATTATTTTGCATGTATGAAATTTCAGCAGCTCCTTGGCAAATGCAACATATGTGAAATGTTCATGCCCATGAAAATTTCATGCTTTATATATGGGAGTGAATGCAAAAAAGTGGTATTCTCCAATAGCTGCCTTATGCTACTCAAATTGTCAAATCTAAAATGTTGAGTGGTTCTTGAGAAGCATTCAAGCAATTAAGGTCAAATAATAAACATAACCACAGACCACTGAGTTTGTATTTTACACAAATATACAATGAGAGAATTATCATTTCATTTTATAAAAATAGTAGAAATAGTCATTATTTATTCAAGTGCTTGTAGTCTGGTCTGCAGTCTATTTAAATTATGTCACCCTGCCTTGGCACCCCAATGTGGTATTTTTCCTCTGATTCTGAAAAGTTTTTAGATTCTCTGTTATAAATAAATTTCAAAATCCAAATTAAGGCAGCTATTGTGTGGAGAGAGAAAAAAAGTATATTGATTGACTGATTGATTGATTTTGTTTTAACATGGTGATATACTCCCCTAAGCTATTGTTATTACTATACATTATGATTATCATTCTCAGTTATATTATAAATGAACTTGGGTCTTGCCTTAGACAAGGAATAGGAGTAGAGAATTATGAGGACAATGAATGGAACAATAGAATGGTAGCCAAACAAAAGACTGCTACTGGAGTCATCAATTAGGAGAGAGAGAGAGTAGATGGAATTACCCTTCAGACTGAGTTACAAATCACGTTGGAAATATTCAAGATGTAAAAGAAAAGTGATTTTTTCACATGTTCTTTTAAAAATAGGAACATTAGAGACTATAATACAATATAGCTATAGGGTGGTATTGGTGTGTTAGGCATAAATTATAAACATCATCTCATATACATTTCTTGTTTTGTAATAGACTGGATTTTTATCTACTTTACTCATACATAATGAAAATATCCATTTAATGATGATAATGGCATTGATTTGAGCCATTTAATATGTTTCATTATTCAATGGCTGGAAAAGAACTTGTTTTGTATCGTTATATAAAACAAATATTATATATGTTTGTATCACACTGTCAAATTTTGACTGTTCCATTTCACTGTTCGCCTTGTGAAATGGGAAAGTCAAAATTTGACATTGTCCTATATTTTGTTACCATTGCACGCTCTGGCATTCAATATTTGTATAACATTAAAGAAACATTTCCTAAAGGTCAAAGTTATAACGATTAGAAAGTACATTCCTTAGTGTTACAATATAATCATGTAAGATATTTATAGGAGTTAGTTTTAGAAAGCCACGTACAAAATAACAGACCTGGCAAATTTGTTTGGACTTGTGTCATCTTCATCTCCATCTTCAGATCTGAAAAAGAAAAGAAAAGA